>NC_041393.1:618563486-618579537 GCF_002162155.2 Triticum dicoccoides | reverse complement strand
GCAGATCAAATGCCAATCCAGCTTTTGTTCTGTTCTACCTTGGAGTATTACCTTATTTGATATCGAGATTGTTATAGGAATTGCACACCATCCTATGAACTCTTGGTACAGTGATACTTCTTGCCATCATTGCTCATTCCTCGGATCCTGTGTTATTGTAACCGGAATGCCGACAAATGAATTATGGTGTATGAAGTCAATACTGCTAGCAACTCTATTGCTTGGTAGTTAAATGGACGATAACCTCGTTCTTAGCGTGTTGATTGTTGAATCGTCACCCTAAGACTGATTGTGCTACCTAGTCCCTATTTCTGGTGCACTCCTCGACCAATGAGTTAGGAGTTATTTCAAGTCCTCACTCATTTGATCATGTCGTCTTGCCCTCAAAGGCAAGATTGTTCTCAAGTTTAGTAACATACCGGTGGTTCGTGATTTTCCGAATATCTTCTCGGAAGTATTACCAGGTTGTCCCCTGACTGTTATGTTGAGCTCGTGATCAAGTTGGTTTCTTGTGAACCACCTTCTCTCCAAGAATCGGTGTTAGATATCCCTGAGCTAGTTGGTTAAGCTAGACAACAACTTGGAGAGTTGGAAGATAAAAGCTTGCCTGACTTAGTTCGTTCCAAAGGGATATCCTTGTGTAGTGTGTGTTGGAGAAAGATGATATCTTCATCGATTGGTCCCTGTGATCAGTTGCTGGACCTATTGTCTTATCAAAACTTTGATTTGGGTATGGGCTATCCTCAAATCAAGTCAGAACCAATGATGTTCGTAATGTTGTCTTATTCGTGGTTGATCCCTCGAGCATACACCATTACATCTTTGGTCTGACCAATGCTATCACCGTGTTCACTTAACTATGGAATTCCTTTTAAAAGGAAACCCAGATGAATTGTTGTTGTGCCCATTGACAACATCCTTATCTCCTCCATGATGTTGTTGTACATTAAGCTAGTGTTGGAAACTTTTGAAAGCATTTTCTTCATGCTAGCTCATGAAGTATTTGTTGATGAAAGGAGTGACTTCCTTTTATACACGTGCATTTGGTGAAAGATGCCGCCGTGAATTTGAGAAAGTTAGTTTTGCTTCCTCTGGAATCATCCCAAGTCAGTCATGCATACGTGCGAAGTATTCTGTGGTCTGGAGATTTGCAACCTCGATTCTATATGTATATCCTAGCACACCAAGCCACTGATTGAGTTGTTCAAAGATAAAGGAGTCTGTCCAAGGTGAACTCTTTGGACTTCCACGCGTGGAGACTTCGATGTCATTAATGATGGTTCCCCTTCCTGAACTCGGTAGTGTTTTATTATAAGACTACTTTGTGGTCATGCTTGTCTTGGACAACGTGTTCACATGTTTGTAGCAGAACCAGCTCATGTTTTGGAGCTTGCTATCGTAGTTCATCTCCCGAGTATCCCGCAACGTCATCTCGTCGATTTGTGTTGCAAACTTTCATTTTTCTTCCTAGACTCGATGAGTCTGGAATATCCTGACACCAACCAGATCTGAATCTCAGGCAGATATGAAGGTTTGGAACATTTCCCAAGAACTATAATATCGGTCCCTCGAAAACCGGTAAAGTGGATGTCGTGGCCAACACACCCAGCCGGAAGACCTGTTATTATAATATCTTGATTGAGGAAGTTGGCCACCTCCCCATAGGGATTTCGTAGGATTTACTCCCTAGTTGCCCCTATGGATTTTGAGATCCCGAAGTCCGACCTTTTACTTGATGTTCTAGATATCAAACCATATCTATGAATGGGTTACGCTAGCACATCAAGGAGAACATTAGAAGCGGAGTGCTAAATGTCTCTCGGTCGATCATCCAGATTTTATTTCCTTGGCCCCGTCAAGGGTGAAATCTGAGAAGGTGTTATCTTCCTTTGCATCTGCATCCTCCATCACCATTCATCATGGTAGCAAGTTTTGTTGCCAGGATCCTTGACACGGATGTTGGTAAAACCTTGATGATTATGGAATTGCTCAAGTTCTAGAGAGCACGCGCAAGTGCTAGGTTTAATCATCGGCATTAACTGTATAGCGCTCTCAGTTTCCTCGGCAATGCTATAACCATTCCAATAGTGGAATAACTCTCTATTGTTGAGCCTCTCCCCAGTTACTAGAATCATTCCCGGCATTTGCATTTTGTTCCCAGCTTGCACCGCCAATGTGTCATTCTACCATGGGTCTCTTCCATTTCCGGTGGTAAGCAAGTTCATCCATTACGTTGTCTTCAACAAGGTAATCCACATCATCCAAGTCCAAGTATGCCATTCTACCGACCCCGCCAATCGATTGCTGTGATTTGCCTTAGGCTGATATAGAGAGTCTCAATGATCTCTATATCAAAGGTAATTCTTTTTGCCACTTAAGATAATAATCTACGAATCACCCTTCTCCAGGATGTTTCGTTATGGTATCATGGCAACTCAACTCCTCGCTACGTTGACAACCGATCACCACATTCTTAAGTCTGGAGTTGTTGTCTACCTAGTGAACCTTTGTCATCTGCTTCACCCCATTCCTATGGAGGTGTGCTTCGTCTCTCAGCTCGAGAGAGGTTGCTATGTCTCATTCCGTGAGTTAATCTTGAGTTGTTCGATCTTCGAGAAGATCGACCCTTCTAGAGTCTCCTTCTTCTCTCCATGTCATGTTGGCAGGATTTCCCAGAGCAAGACTTCGAGACAACGATGGTGAACGAATCAACATTCAATTGAAGTGCAACCTGGATCGTGAAGATTATATCAGTTTGCGTTTCCCCTTCATCTTACCCTACGCTTGAATCTCGAGACGAGATTCTTGTTTAGTGGGGGTGAGTTGTCACATCCCTAGTTGCTGGTAGTGCTCTAGGCTAGCTCATGTGTGCATCATGTTTAAATTCTGAAAATTTGAACTGAGGAATTTTGGAAGCCTAAAAAACTTAAATAAAAGAGGGGCAAAAACCCTAGAAATCTCATTCATTGCTCCAAAAATGCCTTTTTAAATATTTGATAATTTTTGGTAAGGGTTCTGGTCCCAACCAAAATATTGAACATTTTTTAAGGTTTTATTTTTGGGACTTTGGATTTAATTCATTAGATATTTGAATTTGAATTATATTCATATAATTACAATATAATTTCAAATACCCCCTGAAATATTTTATAAGCTTTTGGAAAAGTCCATCTAGCAATATAAAATATTCAGAGGAGCTTTGGCATTGTTTGAATTATTATTTTTAATTCAAAACAGTGGCAAAAGAATTAAATAAAACAAAAACAGAAGAAAAATATAAAACAGAATAGAAATAAGAGAGAGAGAGAAGGAAGTACCTGGCCTTACCCGTGCAGCCCACCAGAGCCGGCCCAGCTCCCCCACCTGGCCGGCCCAGCCCACCTCCTCCCCCTTGTCATCTTCCTCCCCTCGCACCGAAGCAGCTCGGTGGCGAGCGCCGATGCCGCCTCGGCCACCTCCTGCTTCCACCGAGGCGTTCCCGAGCCTCCCCCTCACGCCTCGTGTTCCCTCGCCCCTCTTCCTCCCTCGCTGCTCCCTCTCTCTTCCCCGAACACTCTCCCCCCTCCTCTGTTCCCCTCCCCGAACGGAGCCGCCGCCACCGACGAGAGCCACCGTGGCTACCGGCCACCCCACGGTTCACCGACGCCCCAGGAAGCTCCGCCGGTCCTCCCTCTACCTCCTCAACGAGCCACGAGGCCCCAGACGTGCCGCAACACCGCCCTCGATGTCTTCTTCAACCTCGGTACCGCCGGCCATCTTCGTCAAATTCGTCGGCTCCGGTGCCTCCCCGAGCTCCCCGAGGCCACCGTCGCAACCCCTGTGAGCTCCACTCCGTTTCCCCTCTGACCCCCTGCTCGTTCTCGTGCCGTAGCTGCCGTCCCTGCAAGCACCAAGCTCCGGCCATCGCCATGGCCGGCGAACCTCGCGCCCCGGAGCTCTTCCGCTCGCTCCAGTAGCTCCCGCGTGCTCTCCAGGTTCCCAGGGTCCCGACGCGCTCCTCTGCTCTCCGGCTAACGCGCTGCAGCCACCGCGTCGCGCTGGCCCGAGCTCCGGCCGCCGCCTCGGGCTCCACTCCGGCGAACCCCGGCCACCCCCGCACCTCCCGTTGGCCCCCCAAGATGCGCACGGGCACGGGCTACCTTCTGGTGCCCTTCGCGCGTCCAGCCGCCGCCCGTAGCGCAACCCCGGTGAACTTCCGCCGCATTTCGGGTCGCCGCCGACCGAACTCCGGTGGCCAGTGACTTGGCGCTGTCATTAGCCACTAATGACGCGCTAACCACCCCCCTAAGCCACTGACTGTGGGCCCCACCCCTGGTCAAACCCCAGTTAGCGCTGGGTTTGACTGGGATTAGCTCCTGTGTCACTGACGTGTGGCCCCCACACGTCAGGTTTGACCTGGGGCGCCCAGTTGACCTGCTGACGTCACTGTGACGTGGGGCTGACGCAATAAGTATTTTCTGGATTTAAAAATAATCAGGAAATTTCAGAAAATAGCTAAAACTTCTATAAATCATAGAAAATTAACCGTAACTCCAAATTAAATAAATTATATATGAAAAATTATCAGAAAAATTCAAGGAATCCATCTGTACCATTTTCATGCATGTTAGAACAACTTATAGCTGCTGTTTAGCACAAATCATATAAAGGACATTTATTTAATCTCATATGGAGTTTGAATTTGAATTTTATATTCAAACCAACTTCATTTAATCTGTTGCTAGTTGCATTAGCCCAAAACACATTCATTTTGCCGTGTCATGATCATGCATCATATTGTGCATTGCATTGATTGTGTTCCTTTCTGTGTTGCCGGTATTTGTCCCCTCTCGATAGACGCGATACCGACGATGTGATCGTTGACACTGATGGAGACTCAATGTTATCTTCAGAAGTGCCAGGCAAGCAAAACCCCCTTGTTCATTCCGATACAATCCCACTCTCTCGCTCCTGCTCTCTTTTACTGCATTAGGACAACACCGATTCATCTGTTACTTGCTGCGGTAGCTGAACCCTTTATCCTTTGCATGACCTGTCATTGCCACAGTAAATAGATGAAACCCACTAGCATGAGTAGGAGTTGTTTGAGCCCTGTTGTGCCTACTCATTCATGCTTGTTTGTCATGCCTGCTACTGCTTAGAGTTGAGTCAGGTCTGATTCGTCGGGGATGAATCAGAGGCGTGTGAACATGTCCTACTATGGGTGAACTAAGTGTGTGAACACGATTTGGTAAAGGTAGCGGTGAGAGGCCATGTAGGAGTACATGGTGGGTTGTCTCATTGCAGCTGTCCTCAGGAACTGAGTTCTGTGTTTGTGATCCATGATTCAGCTACTACCACGCATTGGGCCCGAAACCAATGGACCCTCTCGGCTTCTTGATCACCCTTGTCCTCTGTCCAGGAGTTGCAAGTAGTTTCTGGTGTTTGTAGTATGCTGGAGGCCGTGCGCAGCGCTGACCGTAGGGGTGGGCTGTGATGCGGTAGGCACGTGGCACGGTGTACCGGGCGCCCGTTTGGTGTCTCGGGAACCCTGTTCACATCGTTTGGGGCTGTGAGCGAAACTCCGGCCAGATCTCCTCATGGATGGAACCTGAATAGGCGATAAACCTGGACTAGAGACTTAGGTGATTAGGTAGGCCGTGGCCGACACCCACGTTGGGCTTCCGCTTGAAGGTTGCCGAGTACATGTCGTGTAAACGGCGGTAAGTGGTGAGAGCGTGTGTGAAGAAGTACACCCCTGCAGGGTTAACATCATCTATTCGAATAGCTGTGTCCGCGGTAAAGGACTTCTGGGTTGCTTATATCAGTTCATAGACAAGTGAAAGTGGATACTCTAAAATACGCAAGATAAGCGTGAGTGCTATGGATGGCGTTCTCGTAGGGAGACGGGAGCGGATCCATAGTGGTGTATTGATATGGTGAATATGTGGACTCGTGTGCGCCACCTCAAAAGAGTTACTTGCAGTCGTAGTTCAGGATAGCCACCGAGTCAAAGCTGGCTTGCTGCATTTAAACCCCACCATCCCCTTTGTTGATAATGATGCATATGTAGATAGTTCTGATGTAAGTCTTGCTGGGTACATTTGTACTCACGTTTGCCTATTTTATGTTTTTGAAGAGAGACTTCGGTCTCGCTAGTAGTTCCACGTGGACTTCGACGTTTAGCTTGATACCTCAGCTACGATCTTGTGCCCTCGGCAGGATCTGGTAGATAGTCAGGCTTCTCAGCCTTTTTCATTTATAGATGTCTGTACTCAGACATGATAGCTTCCGCTTGTGCTTTGATTTGTATGCTCTGATTGTTGGGTCATGAGACCCATGTTTGTAATAACTCGCTCCTCGGAGCCTATTGAATAAATACTTGAGTCGTAGAGTCATGTTGTGATGCCATGTTGTATTGCACATATCGAGCATATTGTGTGTATGTTATTGAAATGCTTGATATGTGTGGGATCTGACTATCTAGTTTTTTATCTTTAGTAGCCTCTCTTACCGGGAAATGTCTCCTAGTGTTTCCACCGAGCCACGGTAGCTTGCTACTGCTCCGGAACACTTAGGCTGGCCGGCATGTGTCCTTCTTCGTTCCTGTGTCTGTCCCTTCGGGGAAATGTCACGCGATGAATACCGGAGTCCTGTTAGCCCGCTACAGCCCGGTTCACCGGAGTCCTGTTAGCCCAGTGCTACAGCCTGGATTCACTCGCTGATGACCGACACGTTCGATGTTGGGTCATGAATGCCTGTCCCTGTAAGTCTGTGCCACTTTGGGTTTACGACTAGCCATGTCAGCCCGGGCTCCTTATCATATGGATGCTAGCGACACCGTCATATACGTGTGCCAAAAGGCGCAAACGGTCCCGGGCCAAGGTAAGGCGACACCCGTGGGAATACCGTGCGTGAGGCCGCAAAGTGATATGAGGTGTTACATGCTAGATCGATGTGGCATTGAGTCGGGGTCCTGACATATACGCATTATGATATGTCAGTTTCTCGTTATTTTCCCATGAGATTCTTGAAAGAAGTTTTTCATGACATATTATGTATATCTCCTCATATTTTCAGCACGGGATTAGGGGAAGTGTAAGAATCTTATTATTGTAATTAATTAAGTGGATAATCTCCACATTGTATTAGAGAGTCGGTTAGCAATCTGCTAACCGACGCCTCTCTTCTCTCCCATCTCTCTGAAGCATTGTGTTTGTTGGACATGTCTCTTCAGGAGATATATAAGCTCTGATCATTAAAGAATCAATCGAATAGCTCATTCTTGCAATTGTTTCCTCACAATGAGGATATCATCCTACAAATTGTGTTCTCATTGTCCGAAACAGTGCCTGCCAACTACTATCTCCGGCTGAGTTTATGAGTCCCCATCGTATTTCAGGAAAATTTTGGACCACATATTTGACTAGTGCATATCACCAAAAAATTATATTGTTGGTTTCATATTTGACTAGTATTATTTTTGCTACATATTAAACTTAGAGAAATGATAAATCCCGAACATTCGCATTTTAAGCATGGCAACCCGAACGTTTTTCATGGCAACTTTAGTTGATTCGAGGTGGCAAGTTTAGTTGGCAAACATGGCAATTTTCAGATTATTCATGTTTGCTACTTTAGTTGATTCGAGGCCATTCAGGTATACTAGCTTCAACTGAACTTGCCATGTTTCACCTCGAATCAACTAAAGTTGCCATGAAACAGATTATTCATGTTAATTACTAAACTATGAATGCTAATTACTAAATTTACCGGAGGCCATTCAGGTACACTAGCTTCCTATAAGTCCGAGATGGTAAATTATACTCTTTGCATTGCGGCTAGCTAGCAGCAAGATCTTCTTGGGATCTGAGAGAGCATACATGCACATGCCTAGCTTTGCTAGGGAGTTGCCTAATTCTCGTTTCTCATCACGTAGTACTATACCAACTTACTACTGAAATACCATAGTCAGTGCTCAAAAAGGTACACTCCTGATAAAGTGAGCATATATATTTTATCCACACGCCTCTCAAAAGGGAGCAGAGTTCCACTATATTCAATAACGGAACAACAACTCATGAAATACAAACTAAGTTCGATATAAACTACCATGAGTAAATTGCATCGTTGGTATATTATTAAGTTGGCCTAGAGATCGGAAAGGTACAATTCTTACATTGTAAAAGAAGAAGAAACAAGACAGCACATGTCCTAGTTAGACATTTCTATGAACAAAAAGTTCTTGTAATTGGGTTGATGAACCCCTTAGATTCATTTTGTAAAATCTCGAGAATGATCGATGTAGCTATTTCTTAAATCGATAAAGATAGCAGTGATGGTCTTCCCCTAGAAAAAATTTGGACAGTGGTATCAGTTTGGTACATCATCTTCCAAATTGATGAATATGCCCCAGACCTCAAATCCCTAGCTCTCGGTGTCAGACGCGAAATCTATATAGCTCAATGGGCGACAAAGCTCATCGTCAATTTCAACCACAGTCCAGAGCCCGCATGGTGCTGCGTTATTCTTTTTTTCCTGAAAGCAAAGGACGGAGCAAACATGGCAATTTATAGGAAGCTAGTATACATGAAGTCCGAGATAAAACATGGCAAGTTTAGTAATTAGCATTCATAGTTTCAGATCCCTATGGTAGCTAGCTAGGACAACAGAATATTCTACCAATACTCCCTCTGCCCAGATTTATTATGTCCCCACTTATTTTAGGTTAAGGTTTTACCTGTAAATTGAACTGATACGGTGCAACCTATGTGCCACAAAAATTATATCATCAGAAACATCATGGAATACAAATCTAACAGTATTTTTTAATATATATGTTATACTACACTAGCAAAAATGCCCGTGCGTTGCAATGGGAGAGAAAACATAACACACACTCTTAAATCAACAACCATCACTCAAGACCACAATAGGTCCATCTCCTTTATTTTTGTGGAGCATCATATTTGTGTTGCCGCTTATCCTCCTTCTCACCCTCGCCGCCGATGGCCTCGGTGTTCACACAAACAACAAAAAACGTGTGTTGAATATGGTTAATCCTAAGGCGTCTCTCTCTCCCTCTCTCCTCCCTCTCCCTCTCTCTCTCTCGCTCACTTTCTCTCACTCTCGCGATGAGAAATCTGTTGTTTTTCTTGCGATATTTTTCAGAGGTATGCACGTGTAGTTATCGATGTTTTTTTCCGTATATGGTTATAGTGGGGTGTTTATTTGCAATCAGGATCGCCGCCAGTATGAAAAAAATGGATCTTGCGCTATAAATTATAAATTTGCTTTCATAAAAATATTTTAAAAATATTTAACAGGCAAAATTAACGTCATATTTAGATTCCACACATTTTTCTAATAAAATTTCATATATAATATGTTAAAATCGAAGTTACGGTTTAAAAGATACAGATAATTTAGAAAATCATTTGGTTTGACTCAAATATATTCCAAAATAATATTTAAAAATAATTAACAGGTAAAAATAATCTCATATTCATATTTTACATATTTTTCTAATCAAATTTCATATATAACATGTTCAAATCGGAGTTACGGTTTAAAAGATATGGATAATTTTAAAAAGCATTTGTTTGACTTAAATATGATCTGTGGATGAATTACCTACAACATCAGGGGGGTTTCGAAAAATGTAAAACAACGGTTTGGGTGTGACTTAAATCCGGTCGGTGGGTTGATTTCAAGAAAAGACAGGGATTTTTGTCTAAAATATAAAAATAACTATTCGTTTTAACTTAAAAGAGGACTGCGGGTTGAATTCTCTGAAATTGCGAGACTTTTCTAACAAAATGCCATGACGGACAAAAGAAACCCAATTTGCTTTATTATTATTATTATTATTATTATTATTATTATTATTATTATTATTATTATTATTATTATTATTATTAGAGAGAAGATAAAGATAAAGATAAAGATGAGCAGTACAGGTAATCCGAATCTGGCTTAAAATACGAGAGGAAGTAATAAACCCGGACAGAGGGTGTACTACTGATCTACTCCTATGACGTGCTTGTAACAGCGCTTCTTTTCCGATTTTCCTCAAGGGACATGTAGCACCAGTAGTAACAGTAATGGTTTGATCAAGAGAAGGCTGGAGGATCTCTTCTACGTACTCTCACCGTCTCACGTCAAGATCCCTGGCCACGTACAAATCATCACACTTCCATACAGTGCAGAGAACTGAGGACATGTGCAGTCACTGCTGCACACTACGTGCGCTGCCCGGACACGAATAATACATACATGCGCGTGCACGTTTTGTCCCTTGAAATGAGCTCACGAGGGCTAGACTTCTCCAGTGAAGCAATCAATTAATTAATCCTGTACAAAGCTCTCAAGCGAGTACGCGCGATCTGTGTTGAGTATCGTGATTATTAGAGAAATTAGAATAACATAGAATATTATTCTATCTTGTCTTATACTCTAAGATGATCATGTATATATATATATATATATATATATATATATATATATATATATATATAGGAAAAATACATTCTACCATTGGGTGGTAGTTACCTCCACCCTCGCAGCCCTCCGATCTCACCCAAGCATATGCGTTGATTAACGGGTTTTCGTTTTTAAAAATAGACAGATTTGTCTACCCGATTGAAAAAACCAGCCACACCCTCCCAATTTATACGGCCAGATAATTGGCATATATAACTACCTCAAGTCAAAAGACCAAGCTACCGTTTCAAACATATCCCTCATGAGCCAGCGCGTCATATTTGCACGGCCAAGAGGCAACCATCGTGATCCATTTCTTTCATCCATCTTTCTTTTTTTGTTCGTCTGATCGTGGACTTTTTTCTGTGCGTGATTAATATGCAGACGCTCATGGCGGTGGTGGCCATGAAGATGTACGGCTGAACCAACCACTGGCTGCTCCGGTGTGGCCCGGTGACGATGACCTAATATCTGGCAGTGCGATTACTTATGGGTAACGGCTCCGCGCGGAGGTGATGGCGACAAGCGGTTGTACTCGGTCACCGCTCGGGCAAGGTTGCAATCTTGCAGACACCTAGACACGGCGGGCAGTTGACTGCTCATTCATCACCGGCGGCGGCAACAACGGCGAGGCTACACATCGCCGACCGGTGGCTGCTCCAGCGTTGGCGCGACAGTGACTTAGCCCTTACATATTCCATACTCCAGTGTGTATATCAAGTTATAGATCTATACACGCACGTACATAAGCATGCACCACAATCAGGCAAAGAGACGTGCTAGCGCTCACTTTTTGCTTCAGAGTGTACATGCATAGATATTTCATTTTGCTTCAGAGTTTAGTACGTGCATAGGTACTTCGTTTTGCACCACAGAAGTATGCATTTTCGCCGCCAAGCAATCTCATCACATATTGTACTTGTACATGTAGAGGGAACAAAATGAATATACTTCTTTCAGTATCTCTACTAATATGTACAAGTATTCCTTTATTTAGATATACTCCTTATATTTGGAGCATATACTCTTTCTCATTGTTTTTTTTTTTGGAGATACTCCATACTTTCTTTATAACATTCTCTCCCCAGATACTCTATTCATTATGAAATACCATGTACTCCACACTACTTTCTTTTACAGAACCATACTACTTTATTTTCATACTACAATACTACATACTACCTTGTCTTATAATTATACTCCTTTTTTCGTGTGAATTTATGAATGTACTTCCTATATTAAAGGGCACGTCTAAGACACACATACTGTATTAAAATATGTGTCATGCACACAAAAATACATGCTCCACACTCTTAATGGAAAATATACATATACAACATACTTCATACTCCGCTAATCATATGCTAGACTCATACTCCAAATATACAGTAGTATACTCCATGCGGCTAAAAAGTAGGTATGTACTATATTGCTATCAAATTTTGAAGGAAATTTATAAGGTCATACTACATACTCCATAGTCCATACTACCTATTTGGCTATTTCTAAGAAAAAGTAGGTACGTATTCACTAGGAAATTTTCTTTCAGTCTACAAGAGTAATCAGCGTATACTACTGATTTGGCTATTTCTGGTAAAAGGTAGCTACTTATTCACCGAATATTTCTTCCACCGAACAAGAGAATGATTAGCGGTCAACGTGGTTATCCGATATATTGCCTGTTCACGTACGTAGGCTGGAATTGAGGAGGTGGTTGAACAAATGCATCAGCTGCCGGATTATTTTCTTGTAAACTAAATTAGTTGCTACTGTTTGGATTTCACCACACCCGTTAAGCCAATCTCCCTACCCGGTTGAGTACAATGGTGGAGGACACGTGGAGGACAAACAACTAGGTGGTAACTACCAGCGGTGGTAGATATATATGTTCATGAGGCTCAAGCAATACAACGAATTATTCCACCAAATTCCTCTCTCCCTTCTAACACGGTACCAACCTTACCTTGATCCTAAATCCTAGCAGCCGCCGCTTTCGCACCCGCACGTCGCTCCGGGGGCGGTCGGCCTCCATATGACCGCCGCTAGGGGCCGCGCCGCCCGTATCTATGGTCCGTCCGCCGGTCGTGTTGACCGGCTGCCGTAGAGAGTCTTTTTCCCGAGCCCTTGCTCCGGGTTATTTTCGCTCTCTCGCCGGTCATTTTCATCGGCGTTTTCTTTTTGCTTTTCCGATCTATGCTTGATCGGTTTGCGTCGCGCGCCGTCGCCGTCGACATCCACGCGCCTCTACTCCGACACCGGCACGATCGACTGGCTTCTTCCCCGACACGACGGCCTCGTGCGACACGCGGCCCCTCACGGCGCGCATCCGGCCTACCTGTCGATCTACGCCGGCCGTCACCGCCCTGTCCCGGCCGAGACACCTGCATCGCCCCGATCCGGCGGCCTCGCGCCATGCGGCGGCTCATCATAGCCGACGTTCGCACGCCGGCCCGCCCATCAATCCACGCCACCCGCCTCCGCAACATCTGCACAGCGGCCCTGCGGACTGCCTTGCCGGCCACGTCCCCGACTATGTCAGGCTCGTCGGCCGCCTCCACTCGGGCGCCGCTGCTCCGTTCGTCGCTCGGGCCTCGCTGCCCGGGCACCGACGTTGCTTTGGCAGCCCAGGGTGCCGGTGCTGATGCACTCGTCCACACGACGTCCCACGCCGTCCGTCGTTGCTGGCTTCATCTCGGACTTATAGGAACTAGTATACCTGAATGGCCTCCGATAGCTGTCCCATCCAGTTCGTGCGCTATCCTGGCTCCTGCATTTCTAGCGGCCCCGGCTTGAATTATCGATGTAGATGCTACATAGTGGGTTCTCATCCTTCAAAGACTCCGTCGCCACCCCGCCTCCACCGAGCGGTGTCCCGGACATCGTGCGCGATCGGCCTGATCACCCACTTGCCGCCGGGATCGGCCCATCTACGCGACCGATCTGGACCGTCTGTGGTGCGCGCCTCCACTGGTCCTGTGGAGATCGTCCCCGAGTTCAGCGCGCCCCTCCACCGATCGAGCATGGCAACCCGTTGTGTCTCCCTGTCGGGCCGCAGCGCCGCCGCCCCGTGGTTCTCCTCGCGGCTACATCAACTCGCGTCTCGCCACTTCGTCGCCCCTTCGAGCCGTAGTCCCGCGATACGCGGTCCCTGTCGCCGCCCCGAGGCCGTCTCCGCGGTTGCCTCGACCCGCACTACGCCATTGCGCCGCCCATTTGGGTTGTGGCGCCGCGGCCCACAATCCCTGTGGTTGCCCCGAGGTCTTTCCGTCGTCGCCCCGACCCGGCTGCTGTCGTCGTGTCGCCCCTTCGGGCTGTAGCCCGAGGTCCACCGCCGTACCAGCGCGTCGACTTCCCGTTTTATGCGTCGCTGATACGTCTCCAATGTGTCTACTTCTCCAAATACTTTTGCCCTTGTTTTGGACTCTAACTTGCATGATTTGAATGAAACTAACTCGGACTGACGCTATTTTCAGCAGAACTGCCATGGTGTTGTTTATTGTGCAGAAAACAAAAGTTTTCGGAATGACCTGAAAATCCACGGAGATAATTTTTGGAAAATATAAAAAATATTGGCGAAAGAATCAAGGTAGGGGCCCACACCCTGTCCACGAGGGTGGGGGCGCGCCCTCCCCCCTAGGCGTGCCCCCCTATCTCGTGGGCCCCCTGGAGCTCCACCGACCTCAACTCCAACTCCTTATATTTCGTTTCACGGAGAAAAAAATCAGAGAGAAAGTTTCATCGCGTTTTACAATACGGAGCCGCCACCAAGCCCCAATCTCTCTCGGGAGGGCTGATCTGGAGTCCGTTCGAGCCTCCGGAGAGGGGGATTCATCGTCATCGTCATCATCAACCATCCTCCATCACCAATTTCATGATGCTCACCGCCGTGCGTGAGTAATTCCATCGTAGGCTTGCTGGATGGTAATGGGTTGGATGAGATTTACCATGTAATCAAGTTAGTTTTGTTAGGGTTTGATCCCTAGTATCCACTATGTTCTGAGATTGATGTTGCTATGACTTTGCTATGCTTAATGCTTGTCACTAGGGCCCGAGTGTCATGATTTTAGATCTGAATCAATTATGTTTTCATGAATATATGTGTGTTCTTGATCCTATCTTGCAAGTCTGTAGTCACCTATTATGTGTTATGATCCGACAACCCTGAAGTGACAATAATCGGGATACTTCTCGGTGATGACCGTAGTTTGAGGAGTTCATGTATTCACTATGTTATGCTTTGGTCCGGTACTCTATTAAAAGGAGGCCTTAATATCCCTTAGTTTCTAGTAGGACCCCGCTGCCACGAGAGGGTAGGACAAAAGATGTCATGCAAGTTCTTTTCTATAAGCACGTATGACTATATTCAGAATACATGCCTACATTACATTGATGAATTGGAGCTAGTTCTGTGTCACCCTATGTTATAGCTATTACATGAGGAATCACATCCGACATAATTATCCATCACTGATCCAATGCCTACGAGCTTTTCACATATTGTGCTTCGCTTATTTACTTTTCCGTTTCTACTGTTACAATTACTACAAAACCGATATCTTTACTTTTTCCACTGTTACCATTACTATCATACCACTTTTCTACTAAATACTTTGTTGTAGATACTAAGTTATCCAGGTGTGGTTGAATTGACAACTCAACAGCTAATACTTAAGAATATTCTTTTGCTCCCCTTGTGTCGAATCAATAAATTTGGATTGAATACTCTACCCTCGAAAGCTGTTGCGATCCCCTACACTTGTGGGTTATCAGTCGCGCTGCCTCCCTTGGCGCTGGAACGCCATCGCCCGCGCTGGTCTTCATCACGCTATCGAGTTCCTCGCCTACTTCGAGCACCGCTGCCATGCTACTAACCTAGCTGCCATCAGGCCGCCGCCGCTCTTCTTCGGCCGCTGCCGCCGTTACCCCCATAGCCGCCGCAATCGCCCGTCCACCCCCTTCGTCTTCGTCTAGCACCAGCCCGTCGCCAGCGTCATTGTCATCTACCCCGACACTTCGTCTACTCCGACCATCGTTGGTGACATCGCCCGGCGCCGATGGACGCCGCAATTGTCATCGAGTTGTTCTCTGCTAGCCCCTCCGACTTCTCCGACATGGCATAGAGCTCGTGCAAGTCCCTCGTCTACGCATGCCCGGTGCTGGCAACGCCGATGCGTGCCTTCGTCCACGATGTGTCCCTAGGCCTGGCAAACCTGGCGCGACACTTCGTTAACTTCGTCTTCATCAGTCTACCATGCCCGGTGCCGGCAACACCGTTGCGTGCCTTCGTCGATGATGTGTCCTCGGGCTTGGCAAACCCGTCGTGATGTGTCGTCAACAACATCTTCTTCCCGACGCACCACTACTTCGACACCACTGCGCCCATGCTAACTCGGCGCCTTCTTATGCCCGCGGCTCCACGGCGTCTTCCTCGACACCGGCTACCCGACTCGACATCGACCGCGGCATTCTTCTCACGGCTTCCTCGACCACCGCTACACAATCATACGCTCTTGGCTACATCAACAAACGGCACAAAGGGCTATCCCCTTGCTTCAGCAACCTCGTCGGTTTCCACTCTAGCCACGACTTT
>NC_041393.1:618502735-618563125 GCF_002162155.2 Triticum dicoccoides | reverse complement strand
GGATTCTTCTACAGTCTCACCGTCTGCATCTCTACCGTTGTGACTACGGGTGGATGTTGAGTATCATGATTATTAGGAAAGCTAGGATAGCGTAGAATATTGTTCTACCTTACCTTTTTTCTCCAAGATGATCATGTACTCCTATATATATGTCCATGAGGCTGAAGCAATATAAAGAACTATTCCACCAAATCCCTCTCTCTCTCTCTTCTAACAATCTGTTCCCCCGCAATTAATTAGAAGGTATGTACGTGTACTGGTGTAAGTTCCAAGTACGTGCTGCTGGCTCTTTGTTTCAAAAGTATAGGGGTCGTACATGTGCACGAGCCTAATGTGGAGATCATTCATCATAGCAATTACTATTTCTTTTCTGGTTTATTGGTCCCTTTGGTGTTTTGTGCGAGAGTTTGACCATAAATTTAACTAACAAAATGTTAATGCGTGTCACTAAAAATTATATCATGTATTCATATTTGAATATAGTTCTTGATGATATTATTTTTTTATGTAAAAAAATTATATTTGTTAAAATCATGGTCAAAATATGACCTGAATAAAGGGGACTAATAAACCAGGACGAAGGTAGTACTGGATAACATTATACCAGGATGACAGTGTAATTAAGAGGGTGCTTGGATACGTTTTAGTCCCATGACTAAAAGTACTGAGACTAAAACTTGCTAGCCTCACCCATGCTTGGATACAAATACTAAATAGACTAAAATCGAGTTAATGAGCATTTATTATCCTCTGATCCTCCAATTCAGAACTCGCATGTGTTAAAGTAGAGGAGTTAAATGAGGAGAGAGAGGACTAATCCACATTTTCGTAGGGTTCCCCTGACTAAATTTTTTTAGTCTAAAGATTATTTCTAATCTCTCTTTAGTCAGGGGTGATTGGAACTTTAGCCTCTAAAAAAGACTAGTTTTAGTCAGACTAAAAATAGTCCCTTGAATCCAAGCATGCTCTAATTCCCTCCTCTGATATGGTTCAACTTTTTTACGGGATAGAGCAAGGGACCGACTAGTACAGTAGTTTTTCCTTTTGAGAAACTAGTACAGTAGTTGATTCTTCAGGAAGTTGGATCGCATCCAAGTATCCAACAATTCTTTTTTATTTAAAGTGAAACTGCATCCTCATATGTGTTAATAATCAAAATTACACACATGCATTTTGCACAAAGAGTTTATATATGTTAATGATATGTTAAAAAATGCTAATGCACATTCTACTTCAACAACAAAAATCAATCAAGTCGACTTCGTTGTGAGATGAGAAAAACCAATCGTCTTTTAGCCGGACCATGGATATGAAGAGGGCGTTTCATTATGTCATGGTTCCACTATGCCTAGTACCCCTCCGGATAGGAATGTTAGTCTGCCACAAGAATTCGGTTTGTCAATTTACCTAGCAAAACGTTATATAATAAGTCATGAAAAATGTATGTTTAGAAACTTCATTCTACAGCGATCTAGAAACATTTTTTATGACGTACACCTCATTTTCCGTTAATCAAATGAAAACCCCTGCTTGACTTGTATTCTCATCCGGAAGGAACACTATAGATTGAAATTCTGGTAAACCTCGATTATCTCAAATTGCACCGTAGTCAACCTAAAAACCACACTTCATTTTGTAGCTGCCTCAAATTCCATAAGTATATTTTATTTTGAAAAACTCATACATTTTACGGGATGTGTGAAAACTCCATTACTCATGTAGTTAGGGATTACAACCAACAACTACATATTCAAATATGTTATGTACAGTTTTGTCCCTGCAAAAAGGAGACTGCACTTTTAGTTGATTTTTCTCTTACAATCGCGGTCGAACAAATATTAAGATGAGAATAACAACGAACTGCATTTAGCAGTACTCCGCGGATCTAGACACGGCGCTTCATTTGTTCTCGTTTTGCTATCCATAAATAGCTTGGTAATTTGGTAGAACTCGGTCATCTCACTCTCAAATTACGTCTCTTTTAAAGACATTGGGAAAAAATTACGTCCCTTTCACCCTCCAATGATGCTCAATATTTCTAATTCATCTAGTATATTATTTCTTTCCTAAATACCTCAAATTTCTATCTACCTTAATAAATACCTCAAATTCCACACGACTCCGTAGAGTCTAGTGCAGCAATTATAGCACTAGCAAATACCTATTTGCCAGCCGACTGTGCTCGTCTCCTAGTGCAGAAAACAATGGACGGAGATGGAGGAGCCTGGATCTGGAATCCTGGAATATGGTTGGTGTGGCCAGCCCAACAACTGGTCTGATCAACAGAGATTCAGCCGGGATAGGCCACGCGCATGTGCATGCATATCAGCATCCGTGTGCACGTGAGACGTGACGTTACGTGACGACCACGCGCGCAGCTACCGCCGCCGCGGCCGGCCACCTGTGCCAGCACCGACCACCGCCTTCCACTGACCAGCTAGCAGCAGGGGGACGAGTCACCAGGGGATCTGTCGAGTATATAGATTAATTAGGAAACATAAGATAGCTTAGGATTTGTCCTGTCTTGTTTTACTCCCTCCATTCCGAAATATAGTGCGCTCGCGCTTCCTAAGGTCCAACTTTGACCATAAATTTAACCCACGAGACCGACTGCGGCGGGAGAAAAAATTACATGATTGAAAGCTTCTTTTGAACACGAATTCAGTGGTATAACTTTTGCTCCCGCCGCAAACGGTCTCGTTGGCTAAATTTATGGTCAAAGTTGAAGCACGAGGATAGAGGAAGCACTACATTGTGGAATGGAGGGAGTATACTTTAAGTTAATCATTGTACTTTTATTTATATGTCCACGAGGCTCAAGCAATACAATGAACTACTCCACCAAACCTCTCTCTTCCTTCTAACATGATATCAGTTTCCGGGTTCTAAACTCTAGCCGCCGCCGCTTTCGCACCCGCGCCGCCCCCGGGGCGGTCGGCCTCCATGACCGCCACCGGGGGCTGCGTCGCCCGTACCTAGGGTTCGTCCGCCGGTCGTGTCGACCGGCTGCCCTAGAGAGTCTTTTTCCCGATCCTTTGATCCGGATTTTTCTCTTTCTCGCCAGTCGCTTTGATTGGCGTCTACCTTTTGGTTTTCGATTCACTGGATAGGCTTGCGCCGCCTACCGCCGCCGTCGACCCCATGCGCCTTTACTCCGATAGTGGCGTGACCGTCCGACCTCTTCACCGACCCATCGGCCTCGCGCAACAGACGGCCCCTCACGGCCGTCGTCCGCGCGTCTGCCCGCCAGTCGCCCGACCAGACGGCCTCGCGCGATGCGGCTGCCTATCATGGTCGTCGTCCGTGCACCGGCCCCGCCCGTCGATCTATGCCGGTCGTCACCGCCCTGCTCCGACTGGGACTCCTGCATCACCCCGATCCGGCGGCCTTGCGCCATGCGGCGGCCAATCATAGCAGCCCTGCTGCCCGCCGTCGCCGGCTTCATCTCGGACTCCGACGCCACCCCGCCTCCACCAACTGGCGTCCCCGACCTCGCGCGCGATCGGATTGATCACCCGCCCGCCGACGCGATCCGCCTTAGCTATGCCGTGTGACCAACCTGGCCCATCGATTGCGCGCGCCTTCGCAGGCCCCGTGAATAGCGTCCCCGAGTTTAGCGCGCCCCTCCACCGATCGAGCAACGGGCTGCCGCTATATCACCCCTTCAGGCCGCAGCGCAGCCGCCCCGTGGTTCTTCTCCCGGCTGCATCGACCCACGTCACCGCTGCGTCGCCCCTTCGAGCCGTAGTGCCGCGACCCGCGGTACCCCGCCGCACCGGGACCGTCCGCTCCAGGATGTCCCCGTGGCTGCACCGTTCCTCGCGCCGCCACTACGTCGCCCCGTCGGGCCGTAGCGAGCGTGGCACGCGGTCCACGCCGCCGTCCCAAGGCCGTCCCCGCGTTTGCACCGACCCGCGCTCTGCCGTTGCGCCGCCCCTTCGGGCTGTAGCGCCGCGGCCCGTGGTCCCTACGACCGCCCTGAGGTCTTCCGCCATCGCCCTGACCTGCCCGCCGCCACGGCGTCGCCCCTTCGGGTCGTAGCGCCGTGGCCCGCGGTCCACCGCCGTCACTGCGCGTCGACTTCTCATGGTATGCGCCGCGCCGCCTCCCTTGGCGCGGGAATACCACCGTCCGCGCCGGTCTTCGTCACGTTGTCAGGGCTCCTCGCCTACATCGAGCACCGCCGCCGCACTCGTAACCTAGCCGCCGCCGCTCTTCTTCGGCCGCCACCGCCGCTACCCCTGTAGCCGCCGCAGCTGCCCGTCCACCCCGTTCATCTTCGTCCAGCACCAGCCCGTCGCTAGCATCGTCGTCATCTATCCCAACCGCTTCATCTACTCCGACAACCGCGGGCGGCATTGGCCCCGTGCCGATTGGCGCCGCAACTGTCGTTGAGTCCTTCTCTGCTGGCCTCTCCGACTTCTTTGATATGGCGTACAGCTCGTGCAGGTCCCAGTCTACGCATGCCTGGTGCTGGCAACACCGCCGCGTGCCTTCGTCCACGACATGTCCCGGGCCTGGCAAGCATGGTGCGGCGCTTCGTCAACTTCGTCTTTGTCCGTCTACGCATGCATGGTGCTGGCAACACCGTGCTTGCCTTCGCCTAAGATGTGTCCCCGGGCTTGGCAACCCCGGCGCGATGCATCGTCAACAACGTCTTCTCCCCAGCGCACCACTACTTTGACACCATTGCACCCATGCTAACTCAGCGCCTCCTTGCGCCCGCGACTCCACGGCGACTTTCTCGACACCGGCTACCCCGACTCGACATCGACCACGGCATTCTTCGCACGACTACCTCGACCATGGCTCCACCACCCACGCTCTCGGCTACATCGACAAACGACACAAAGGGCTACCGCCTTGCTTGAGCAACCTTGTCGGTTTCCACTCCAGCCACGACTTCCGTGATGCGTCGACCGTTATGACTGGGGGGGGTGTCCGTCGGCTTGCCTTCGGATTCTTCTCCGGTCTCACCATCTGCGTCGCTACCGTTGTGACTGCGGGGGGATGTTGAGTATATATATATTAATTAGGAAACATAAGATAGACTAGGATTTGTCCTGCCTTGTCTTGTACTCTAGGTTGATCATTGTACTCCTATTTATATGCCAACGAGCCTCAAGCAATACAATGAACTACTCCACCAAACCTCTCTCTCCCTTCTAACAGGATCCACACCAAAACTACTTACATAAACCTTTAATTTTCCTCCACCATGGGGGGGCCTACGTCAAAGAGTAAACTAAATAGTTGCTGGATCATCCACGCTTTCCGCATCTAAATGCACACTACTGTGCAAAGAAGCTTTGGTTGGGATTCAGTGTTTAGTGTTGAGTTAGCTGGTCCTCATGCTGCTCCTTTTTTTGAAAAGGAGGTTAAACCCCCGGCTCTGCATCGATACGGTCATTTTTATTAATTATTCCATGATGGTCTGACAAAAACATACATCAAGCCACCTGAAACCACCACTCACACCTACAAATTTCTCTCAGTCCCCATATCTATAATCGATGTCGTCGTCGATCCATCCATATAACGTATTGGAACCAACAACCCGTGCGGTAGACCTAAAGCATACACCACATGCACACATATTAGAAGCCTCCATCATCATCGAACCGTTGTCCCATCTTCAGGAGAGAGATCAACATCATCCTTGCCAGTCCGACCAACCATCGACGCCACCACGGCGCCCAACGACATCACCGCCCCGCGCTCGTCCATCCCGATGCGGAGACTCTGGAAGATCTGTCGTGCGTAGCACGTGCCGACCAGGCATGACAAAGCGTAGCACCTGTTGTCGGTGTCAAAAACGGCGGATCTCGGGTAGGGGGTCCCGAACTATGCGTCTAAGGCTACTGGTAACAGGAAGCAGGGGACATGATGTTTACCCAGGTTCGGGCCCTCTCGATGGAGGTAATACCCTACTTCCTGCTTGATTGATCTTGATGATATGAGTATTACAAGAGTTGATCTACCACGAGATCGTAGAGGCTAACCCTAGAAGCTAGCCTATGATTATGATTTTTGTTGTCCTACGGACTAAACCCTCCGGTTTATATAGACACCGGAGGGTGGTAGGGTTACACAGATTCGGTTACAGAGAAGGAGATCTACATATCCGAATCGCCAAGCTTGCCTTCCACGCAAAGGAGAGTCCCATTCGGACACGGGACGAAGTCTTCAATCTTGTATCTTCATAGTCCAACAGTCCGGCCAAAGTATATAGTCCGGCTGTCCGGATACCCCCTAATCCAGGACTCCCTCAGTAGCCCCTAAACCAGGCTTCAATGACGATGAGTCCGGCACGCAGATTGTCTTCGGCATTGCAAGGTGGGTTCCTCCTCCGAATACTCCATAGAAGATTTTGAACACGAAAATCGTGTCCGGCTCTGCAAAACAAATTCCACATACCACCTTAGAGAGAACAGTATTTGACAAACCAGATCTGCTGACAACTTTTGTAGAGTGACGTCACGCCACGGCCCGGTCATTATTCGAACCGTTCTCACAACCAACCACTACACATGCTGCGAGGCGGTCTTATTGGCACGTCTTCTCGAAGCAGAGATCGTGTCCCCCTTATCATGGGATTTTCATCAATACAGGTGTGGGTAACCCAATCGTGTTTGTTTAATATGACTCCTCGCTTTTAGGCGAGTCCCAAACGGTCACGCGGGGGACGCTTGATATTCGTCATCTTTATAAGGGAGCCAAGGCTAGTCCTTTTCTTTCCACGCTCGATCCTTCCCCTCCCGCACCTCGAGTTCCAACACCCAAGGCTTAAGCTTAAGCACTTTGGACCCTCGATCATGTCCGGATCCAATCTTCAAGGCCGGTGGATGGCCTTCTCTGTCACTGAAGAGGACATTAAGAAGCTTAGGGAGGCCAGGTTCCTGACCGCCGACATCCTGCATAGGCTGCCTGCCCAAGGGCAGGTTATCCCCACTCCCAAACCCAACGAGGGCGTTGTATTGGAAAGCCGCATTCGGGATCTTGTCGAGAGGGATGCCAGCCTCGTTAAAATAATTCAAGTAATGCTAGTACGTCGGGTCCTGTCGTGCAAGCGTCGACCTCTCCGGATGTGGGAATTCAATCCAGAAGGACCGCGGACCATTCAACACTTCCTCGGAATAATGCTCGAGGGGATGTATCGGTTATTTTTTGGATCACGAATAAAGTGTTCGGACACCACCGAAGACAGGGGTCTCAACTGCAACCGTCCGGATACCCAAGTAAGTAATTTTGCTGCCAAACACACCATCCTTTATGTTTATTATAACATCATTCGGAAAAATACCCCCTGCCAGGAGTGGCTGAGGAAGGCGGAGAGGATCAGGTGTCCGGCCCCTCTTCCCGAAGGTTCGACTGATCCCTTGTTGACCAGGATGCTTCAACGCGCACCGTATCAGGTGCTATCAGGAGAAGTCGAGGGGAGGAATAGAGAAGCCACAGGTGGGCCTCATATCTTACATATCCAGATTGGGGGAGTAAGAGCCTCCACGAAGGAGGATAATTGGGGAGGGGACCCTAAAATCCCCTCTCATCAAGGTAAGAAAAGGGACGCCTCCGAAGATTTGGAAACAGAGGCTTCCAAACGAGGAAGAAACCCTCGCCAAGGGGCCCTGCCCCCAAGGGCATTCTTGCCGCACAGCGCCCGCAAGGGGGGCCATCCCCCCACCGAGCCGTAAGTAAAATAGTACTTTGGTAAATGTATCCCGTTTTGTCTCTCAGGATAAAAACCGAAACATATTTGTTGCAGTCCGGCTCGTAACCCTTCTCCACAGAGTTCGTCTTCGGGGGATCTTCCTCCGGAGATGATGGAGAGCGAAACGCCTCCCCCTGCCTCCCTGTCGCATGGGGCGGACGACCCCGAGGTGTCGTCACGGAGGATTTCTCCTGATCCACCAAGGCCAGGAGTTGACACTTCGGCCGCCCAGAGTCTGGAATATCTGGCTCCCAAAGAGAGCTTCAGGAGGACCCCGGGATTGTCCGGCACACAGCCGGACACACTAATGGGCCTGCTGGAGCGAGCAGCCATCTCAGAGACACATCGTGCCTTAATGGGTACAGTGATTGAGAGGATTTCATCCGCAAAAAGCGGTTTGAATGAAGCTTTTACGAGTCTGCTGAGAGGCTTTGAGGTACGCAAAAAATGTATTTTTGATGGTACCGCACATGATAGGTGTGCTCTGTATAGATAGTAGCTCCTGAGACTCTGGTTGCCATCAACGTGGCAAATAGAGGATCATAACCTATGGTAATAATCGCGCTGCTTTATGTGCAGGTGGCTGAGGGTCCGGCGGCTGACCGATTTGCTGGTTTTGTCGAACTAGAGCGGCAGCTTGACGTGGCCGATGCTAACATCGCGCTGGTTAACAAGCGGCTTGACGAGGCCCAGGGTATGTATATTCGGCTTGTCAGCAAATGTTTAAGAGGAGCATGATGCTAGTATCTATAATATGATGTGGCTGCAGATGGAGCTGCTGCCGTCGAGACCCTTCGGGCGGAGCTTGTTGGAGCCAAGGAGCAAGCTCGAATAAGTGATGCGGCCGCTATGAAGGCGGTCAAAGAGTTAAGAGCCGAATAGGCTGCTCATGGCCGAAGCGAAGAAAAGATAGCCCGGATGGCTACCGAGCTAAAAGGTGCCGCCAACCTTCGAGAGCTCCTTGAAAAGAAAAAGCGACTGACCTGAAGAAGGCCCTGGAGGCGGCCAAGGAAACCCGCTCTGAAATGAGAGGGATGTGGGAGGAGCTTCGTGAAGCCGGAGATATCGTTGCTGGGAAGCCCTATTTGTTGCGAATGAAATTCGGAGATCCGAAGTATTCCCTCTGGATCAGTTGTGGAGTGCTGCGGACGCGTATGTGGACCTGACAAAGAGTGCTACTGATGCGACCGAGTTTTTCAAAGATCGGAAAGATCATAAGGCAGAAAGGTTATTCCGGTCGCAGTTCAATGCCCCGACGCGTCCGCTGCCGTTCAATGAAAAGATGGCCGCCTAGGCCGAACTCCACCGATTGTCCGGGCTTGCTATGAGGTCTGTCGTGGATCATCTTTGGCCACGTGGACCAAGGCCGGACAGCTATTTTGGGTTGGTGCAACAATTCCTTGGTGCTGTGTCGCATATCGATGTTATGAAGAGGTCGGCGTGCATAGAGGATGCGAGGATGGCTCTTGCCCGTGTTAAAACATACTGGGCTGGGATGGAGACCACCGCTATTGCAACCCGGGGTGTGGCGAAAGGCCAGAACCCGGTCGAGCACTATTTTGAAGAAGTCTTAGAAGCCGCTTGTTTAATAGAGGCCCAGTGCTCGAAGAGTACCATGTTCGAGTGACATGTATCTCTATTGTCAAAACAATTCGATTTTGATTGTAAAGGCTGTATTTATAATTTTGCCTGAAAGTATTATGGTGCCTCCTGTGCGGCCGTTTATGTATGTATGTGTACATCCTGAAAGTTAGCAGTCGTCGGCTTCCGTCCCCACGCGTATAATGCGGGGGTGTTCGAAAAAACGCATAGTCACACTTGACCCAACGTCTTGGTCCATTAAGGAGGTGATAGCGCAGCGAACCAGTCAATCGGACTATATAGCTTTAACACTTTCACTTAGCAATAGGAGTTTGACAGTGGGGCTACTATATAGCCCCTGGTACATTCGTGCTCATCCAAATATGGTGCACGTACGTACATGACCGGGAAATCGGTCCTTCGTTAATGTGGAGGAATCGCGAAGATTCTGTTGAGTCCTCGAGTGGTTGACTAGTCTCTCGCTTTATCATGACAGTTAGTTTTCGGCTTTCTCTACTGAGGCACTCATCCAGATGAACCAGGGCACAATCACAGTAGTTCTCCCGGTGCCGCCTTAGCCGATAGAGCGGAACGTAATGTAGCAAAACACAGGAGCCGGGCAAACCCAACATTTGACCAAAGACATGATTCGGAGCTGATGCATATAAAGCCAAACTCACGATGCCGAACACTCCCTAAGGTATTCGGTCTTTATGACATATACTGGGCTGAGTAACGCCCTCGATAATGAGCCCTGTGTTTCCAGATACATGCATTAGTCTGGCGTGACGAAATGTCAAGAACGCCAGTATCCCTCTTAGTTATGTCAAGTGTTCGGGGGGTATGAAGCAACAAGAGATAGTAAAAAAGGTTTACACAGGATCTTAATCTAAAAAGAAACCTTTGAGCGGGGCCCTGCTGCACGTCTGCGCCTTTATCTCCGTTGTGCCATATTCTGGAAGGGTATAGCACGATGATCATCTGTAAAAAGGAAAAAACCCAAGTGAAAGGCTTCGTGCGAAGAGTTGGTTAATTCTGAACGAACCATCAAAATGTGATATGTTATTGTATTGATAAGGGCGAGCCGAACTATGGACTTCTTTAATTTTGTGAGCAGCCCCTAGCACCACCTTTGGGAGTATATCTATCAATCCTAAGCTCAGGTTCATCTGAGCTGTTACATCTGGTGTGGAGCCGGACTCGTCTAACCGTGTCCATGGTCCTGACGACCGACCATTTATTCTGGTTGGAGAGGCCGGCCAGTGTTCGGCTGCTAGAGCCGCCACATATGCTTCCACTCTTAAGGAACGCTCAGTATTTCCACTAATTGTAATGACGCCGCGTGGACCGGGCATCTTAAGTTTAACGTAGGCGTAGTGCGGTACCGCATTAGAACGAGCAAAGGCCGTTCTTCCGAGTAGTGCGTGATAGCCGCTTCGGAATGGAGCGATGTCGAAGGTTAGTTCCTCGCTTCTGAAGTTGATGGATGAACCGAATACAACCTCTAGTACTAGAGAGCCCGTATAGTGGGCCTCGATGCCTGGTATCACTCCTTTAAACGTAGTGTTGCTTAGGCTAATTCTTGACGGGTCTATCCCCATTTTGCGGACAGTGTCCTGATATATCAGGTTTAGACTACTGCCGCCGTCCATAATGTTTGGGAACGTTGCAGAAAATAAAAAAATTCTACACTTCACCAAGATCAATCTATGGAGTCAACTAGCAACGATAGGGAGGAGTGCATCTACATACCCTTGTAGATCACGAGCGGAAGCGTTCAAGAGAACGGGGTTGATGGAGTCGTACTCGGCGTGATCCAAATCACCGAAGATCCTAGTGCTGAACAGACGGCACCTCCGAGTTCAACACATGTACGTTTGGGAGAGACGTCTCCTCCTTTTTGATCCAGCAAGGGGGAAGGAGAGGTTGATGGAGATCCAGCAGCACGAAGGCGTGGTGGTGGAAGTAGCGGGGATCTCGGCAGGGCTTCGCCAAGCTCAGCGAGAGGGAGAGGTGTTATGGGGGGAGAGGGAGGCGCCAGGGGCTTGGGTGCGCAGCCCTCCCTTCCTCCCTCTTTATATAGGGGCCCTGGGGGGTGCCGGCCCCCTAGAGATTCAATCTCAAGGGGGCGGAGGCCAAAGAGGGGAACTTGCCCCCCAACTCAGGTGGGGCGCCCCCCACACCCAGGGTTTCCAACCCTAGGCGCAGGGGGAGGCCCAAGGGGGGCGCACCAGCCCACCAGGGGCTGGTTACCTTCCCACTTCAGCCTATGGGACCCTTCGAGATAGGTGGCCCCACCAGATGGACCCCCGGGACCCTTCTGGTGGTCCCGGTACAATACCGGTGACCCCAGAAACTTTCTCGGTAGCTGAAATTGGACTTCCTGTATACAAATCTTTACCTCCGGACCACTCCGGAACTCCTCGTGACGTCCGGGATCTCATCCGGGACTCCGAACAACTTTCGGGTTACCGCACACTAATATCTCTACAACCCTAGCGTCACCAAACCTTAAGTGTGTAGACCCTACGGGTTCGGGTATCACGCAGACATGACCGAGACAACTCTACGGCCAATAACCAACAGCGGGATCTAGATACCCATGTTGGCTCCCACATGTTCCACGATGATCTCATCGAATGAACCACGATGTCGAGGATTCAAGTAACCCCGTATACAATTCCCTTCGTCAATCGGTACGTTACTTGCCCGAGATTCGATCGTCGGTATCCCAATACCTTGTTCAATCTCGTTACCGGCAAGTCACTTTACTCGTACCGTAATGCATGATCCCGTGACCAAACACTTGGTCACATTGAGCTCATTATGATGATGCATTACCCAGTGGGCCCAAAGATACCTCTCCGTCAAACGGAGTGACAAATCCCAGTCTCGATCCATGTCAACCCAACAGACACTTTCGGGGATACCTGTAGTATACCTTTATAGTCACCCAGTTACGTTGTGACGTTTGGTACACCCAAACACTCCTACGGTATCCGGGAGTTACACGATATCATGGTCTAAGGAAATGATACTTGACATAGGAAAAGCTCTAGCAAACGAACTACACGATCTTGTGCTATGCTTAGGATTGGGTCTTGTCCATCACATCATTCTCCTAATGATGTGATCCCGTTATCAATGACATCCATTGTCCATAGTCAGGAAACCATGACTATCTATTGATCAACGAGCTAGTCAACTAGAGGCTCACTAGGGACATGTTGTGGTCTATGTATTCACACATGTATTACAATTTCCGGATAACACAATTATAGCATGAATAATAGACAATTATCATGAACAAGTAAATATAATAATAATCATTTTATTATTGCCTCTAGGGCATATTTCCAACAGTCTCCCACTTGCACTAGAGTCAATAATCTAGTTACATTGTGATGAATCGAACACCAATAGAGTTCTGGTGTTGATCATGTTTTGATCGCAGAAGAGGTTTAGTCAATGGATCTGCGACATTCAGATCCATATGCACTTTGCAAATATCTATGTCCCCATCTTGAACATTTTCACGAATGGAGTTGAAGCGACGCTTGATGTGCCTGGTCCTCTTGTGAAACCTGGGCTCCTTGGCAAGGGCAATAGTTTCAGTGTTGTCACAGAAGAGAGTGATCGGCCCCGACGCATTAGGTATGACTCCTAGGTCGGTGATGAACTCCTTCATCTAGATTGCTTCATGCGCTGCCTCTGAGGCTGCCATGTACTCCACTTCACATGTAGATCCCACCACGACGCTTTGCTTGCAGCTGCACCAGCTTACTGCCCCACCATTCAAAATATACACGTACCCGATTTGTGACTTAGAGTCATCCAGATCTATGTCGAAGCTAGCGTCGACGTAACCCTTTACGACGAGCTCTTCGTCACCTCCATAAACGAGAAACATATCCTTATTCCTTTTTACGTACTTCTGTTGGGGAACGTAGCAGAAATTCAAAATTTTCCTATGTGTCACCAAGATCTATCTATGGAGATACCAGCAACGAGTAGAAAGAGAGTGCATCTACATACCCTTGTAGATCGCTAAGCGGAAGCGTTCAAGTGAACGGGGTTGATGGAGTCGTACTCGTCGTGATTCAAATCACCGATGATCCTAGTGCCGAACGGACGGCACCTCCGCGTTCAACACACGTACAACCCGGTGACGTCTCTCACGCCTTGATCCAGCAAGGAGAGAGGGAGAGGTTGAGGAAGACTCCATCCAACAGCAGCACAACGGCGTGGTGGTGGTGGAGGAGCGTGGCAATCCAGCAGGGCTTCGCCAAGCACCATGGGAGAGGAGGAGTAGGGAGAGAGGTAGGGCTGTGCCAGAACTTCGTGTATAGCTCCCATGCGCCTCCCCACTATATATAGGGGTGGAGGGGCTGGTTTCTTGCCCTCCAAGTCCATTGGGGAATTGGCCAAGGTGGGAGGAAAGAAATCTCATTATTTCCTTCCCCACCGATTGTTATCCCCCCTTTTTAGGGATCTTGATCTTATCCCTTCGGGATATGATCTTATTCCTTCTAAGGGGGGATCTTGGTGCGCCTTGACCAGGGGTGTGGGGCCTTGCCCCCACTACCCACGTCCATGTGGGTCCCCTCATGCAGGTGGGCCCCACTCCGGAACCTTCTAGAACCTTCCCGGTACAATACCGAAAAATCCCGAACATTTTCCGGTGGCCAAAATAGGACTTCCCATATATAAATCTTTACCTCCGGACCATTCCGGAACTCCTCGTGACGTCCGGGATCTCATCCGAGACTCCGAACAACATTCGGTAACCACATACAAACTTCCTTTATAACCCTAGCGTCATCGAACCTTAAGTGTGTAGACCCTACGGGTTCGGGAGACATGTAGACATGACCGAGACGTTCTCCGGTCAATAACCAACAGCGGGATCTGGATACCCATGATGGCTCCCACATGTTCCACGATGATCTCATCGGATGAACCACGATGTCAAGGACTTAATCAATCCTGTATTCAATTCCCTTTGTCTATCGGTATGTTACTTGCCCGAGATTCGATCGTCGGTATCCAATACCTTGTTCAATCTCGTTACCGGCAAGTCACTTTACTCGTTCCGTAACACATCATCCCGTGATCAACTCCTTGGTCACATTGCGCATATGATGATGTCCTACCGAGTGGGCCCAGAGATACCTCTCCGTTTACACGGAGTGACAAATCCCAGTCTCGATCCGCATAAAACAATAGATACTTTCGGAGATACCTGTGGTGCACCTTTATAGTCACCCAGTTACGTTGTGACGTTTGATACACCCAAAGCACTCCTACGGTATCCAGGAGTTACACGCTCTCATGGTCGAAGGAAGAGATACTTGACATTGGCAAAGCTCTAGCAAATGAACTACACGATCTTTTGTGCTAGTCTTAGGATTGGGTCTTGTCCATCACATCATTCTCCTAATGATGTGATCCCATTATCAACGACATCCAATGTCCATAGCCAGGAAACCATGACTATCTGTTGATCACAACGAGCTAGTCAACTAGAGGCTCACTAGGGACATATTGTGGTCTATGTATTCACACGTGTATTACGATTTCCGGATAATACAGTTATAGCATGAATAAAAGATAATTATCATGAACAAGGAAATATAATAATAATACTTTTATTATTGCCTCTAGGGCATATTTCCAACAGTCTCCCACTTGCACTAGAGTCAATAATCTAGTTCACATCGCCATGTGATTAACACTCACAGGTCACATCGCCATGTGACTAATACCCAAGAGTTTACTAGAGTCAGTAGTCTAGTTCACATCACTATGTGATTAACACTCAATGAGTTTTATGTTTGATCATGTTGCTTGTGAGAGAGGTTTTAGTCAACAGGTCTGAACCTTTCAGATCCATGTGTGCTTTACAAATCTCTATGTCATCTCCTAGATGCAGCTACCACGCTCTATTTGGAGCTATTCCAAACAACTGTTCTACTTGGAGCTATTCTAAATTATTGCTCCATTATATGTATCCGGTCTCTCTACTCAGAGCTATCCGGATAGGTGTCAAGCTTGCATCGTCGTAACCTTTACGACGAACTCTTTTACCACCTCCATAATCGAGAAAATTCCTTAGTCCACTAGTTACTAAGGATAACTTTGACCGCTGTCCTGTGAGCCATTCTTGGATCACTCTTGTACCCCTTGACTGACTCATGGCAAGGCACACTTCAGGTGCGGTACACAGCATAGCATACTGAAGAGCCTACGTCTTAAGCATAGGGGACGACCTTCGTCCTTTCTCTCTATTCTGCCGTGGTCGAGCTTTAAGTCTTAACTTCGTAGCTTACAACTCAGGCAAGAACTCCTTCTTTGACTGGTCCATCTTGAACACCTTCAAGATCATGTCAAGGTATGTGCTCATTTGAAAGTATTATTAAGCATTTTGATCTATCCTTATAGATCTTGATGCTCAATGTTCAAGTAGCTTAATCCAGGCTTTCCATTGAAAAACACTTTCAAAATAACCCTATATGCTTTCCAGAAATTCTACGTCATTTCTGATCAACAATATGTCAACAACATATACTCATCAGAAATTCTATAGTGCTCCCACTCACTTCTTTGGAAATACAAGTTTCTCATAAACTTTGTACAAACCCAAAATTTTTGATCATCATCAAAGCATACATTCCAACTCCGAGATGCTCACTCCAGTCCTTAGAAGGATTGCTGGAGCTTTGCATACTTATTAGCATCTTTCGGGATTGACAAAACCTTCCGGTTGTATCACATACAACCTTTCCTCATTAAAATTGTCGAGGAAACAATGTTTTGACATCCTATCTGCAAGATTTCATAAACAATGCAGTAATCGCTAATATAATTCCAACAGACTCTTAGCATCGCTACGAGTGAGAAAATCTCATCGTAGTCAACTCCTTGAACTTGTCGGAAAACATCTTAACGACAAGTCGAGCTTTCTTAATGGTGACATTTACCATCATTGTCCATCTTCCTTTTGAAATCCATCTGTACTCATTAGCCTTACGACCATCGAGCCGTTCTGCCAAAGTCTACACTTTGTTTTCATACATGGATCCTCTCTCGGATTTTATGGCCTCAAGCCATTTATCGGAATCCGGGCCCACCATCGCTTCTCCATAGCTCGTAGGTTCATTGTTGTCTAGCAACATGACCTTCAAGACAGGATTACGTACCACTCTGAAGTAGTACGCATCCTTGTCATCCTACGAGGTTTGGGAGTGACTTGATCCGAAGTTTCATGATCAATATCATAAGCTTCCACTTCAATTGGTGTAGGTGCCACAGGAACAACTCCTTGTGCCCTGTCACACACTAGTTGAAGAGACGGTTCAATAACCTCATCAAGTCTCCACCATCCTCCCACTCAATTCTTTCGAGAGAAACTTTTCCTCGAGAAAGGACCTGATTCTAGAAACAATCCCTTATTGCTTTCGGATCTGAGACAGGAGGTATACCCAACTATTTTGGGTGTCCTATGAAGATGCATTTTATCCGCTTTGGTTCGAGCTTATCAATCCTGAAACTTTTTCACATAAGCGTTGCAGCCCCAAACCTTTAAGAAACGACAACTTAGGTTTCTCTAAACCATAATTCATACAGTGTCATCTCAACGGAATTACGTGGTGCCCTATTTTAAAGTGAATGTGGTTGTCTCTAATGCCTAACCCATGGACAATAGTGGTAATTCGATAAGAGACATCATGGTACGCATACATATCCAATAGGGTGCAACTATGATGTTCGGACACACCATCACACTATGGTGTTCCAGGCGGTATTAATTGCGAAACAATTTCCACAATGTCTTAATTGTGTGCCAAAACTCGTAACTTAGATATTCATCTCTATGATCTTATCATAGACATTTTATCCTCTTGTCATGATGATCTTCAACTTTACTCTGAAATTACTTGAACCATTCAATAATTCAGACTTGTGTTTCATCAAGTAAATATATTCAACATCTACTCGAATCATCTTTGAAGTAAGAACATAATGATATTCACTGCATGCCTCAGCACTCATTGGACTACACACATCAAAATGTGTTACTTCCAACAAGTTGCTATCTTGTTCCATCTTACTAAAACCGAGGCTTTTCAGTCATCTTGCCCATGTGGTATGATTTGCATATCTCAAGTGATTCAAAATCAAGTGAGTTCAAACGGTCCATTTGCATGGAGTTTCTTCATGCATATATACCAATAGACATGGTTCGCATGTCTCAAACTTTTCAAAAATGAGTGAGTCCAAAGATCCATCAACATGGAGCTTCTTCATGCATTTTATACCGATATGACTTACGTGGCAGTGCCACAAATAGGTGGTACTATCATTACTATCTTTTGGCATGAACATGTGTATCACTACAATCGAGATTTCAATGAACCATTCATTTTAGGTGCAAGACCATTGAAGGTATTATTCAAATAAATAGAGTAACCATTATTCTCTTTAAATGAATAACCGTATTGCGATAGACATAATCCAATCATGTCTATGCTCAACGCAAACACCAAATCTCGATGGTAGAGGGAGCGTGCGATGCTTGATCATATCAACATTGGAAACACTTCCAACACATATCGTCAGTTCACCTTTAGCTAGTCTCCGTTTATGCCGTAGCTTTTATTTCGAGTTACTAACACTTAGCAACCGAACCGGTATCTTATACCCTGGTGCTACTAGGAGTACTAGTAAAGTACACATTAACATAATGTATATCCAATATACTTCTATCGACCTTGCCAGCCTTCTCATCTACCAAGTATCTAGGGTAATGCTGCTCCAGTGGTTGTTCCCCTTATTACAGAAGCACTTAGTCTCGGGTTTGGGTTCAACCTTGGGTTTCTTCACTAGAGCAGCAGCTGAATTGTTGTTTCATGAAGTATCCCTTTGTTCCCTTGCCCTTCTTGAAACTAGTGGTTTCACCAAGCATCAACAATTGATGCTCCTTCTTGATTTCTACTTTCGCGGTGTCAAACATCATGAATATTTCATGGATCATCATATCTATCCCTGATATGTTATAGTTAATCACGAAGCTCTAGCAGCTTGGTGGCAATGACTTTGGGGAAACATCACTATCTCATCTGGAGGATCAACTCCCACTCGATTCAAGTGATTGTTGTGCTCAGACAATTTGAGCACAAGCTCAACGATTGAGCTTTTCTCCCTTAGTTTGCAGGCTAAGAAAATCGTCGGAGGTCTTATACCTCTTGACGTGGGCACGAGCCTGAAATCCCAATTTCAGCCCTCGAAACATCTCATATGTTCCGTGACGTTTCGAAGACGTCTTTGGTGCCTCTACTTAAACCATTTAATTGAACTATCACGTAGTTATCAAAACGTGTATGTCCGATGTTCGCAACATCGACAAACGACGTTGGGGTTCAGCACAATGAGCGGTGCATTAAGGACATAAGCTTTCTACTGATCGCATAATCGCTACTATCAACTTTCAACTATATTTTCTCTAGGAACATATCTAAACAGTGGAACTAAAGCGCGAGATTACGACATAATTTGCAAAAGGTCTTTTGACTATGTTCAGGATAATTAAGTTCATCTTATGAACTCCCACTTAGATAGACATCCCTCTGGTCATCTAAGTGATCACATGATCCGAGTCAACTAGGCCGTGTCCGATCATCACGTGAGACGGACTAGTCATCATCGGTGAACATCTTCATGTTGATCGTATCTACCATACGACTCATGCTCGACCTTTCGGTCTCCGTGTTCCGAGGCCATGTCTGCACATGCTAGGCTCGTCAAGTTAACCCTAAGTGTTTTCGCTGTGTAAAACTGTCTTACACCCGTTGTATGTGAACGTAAGAATCCATCACACCCGATCATCACGTGGTGCTTAGAAGCGACGAACTGTAGCAACGGTGCACAGTTAGGGGAGAACACTTCTTGAAATTTTGTAAGGGATCATCTTATTTACTACCGTCGTCCTAAACAAACAAGATGCATAAACATGATAAACATCACATGCAATCAAATAGTGACATGATATGGCCAATATCATTTTGCTCCTTTTGATCTTCATCTTCGGGGCTCCATGATCATCATCGTCACCGGCACGACACCATGATCTCCATCATCGTGTCTTCATGAAGTTTTCACGCCAATGACTACTTCTACTTCTATGACTAACGCGTTTAGCAATAAAGTAAAGTAGTTTACATGGCGTTCTTCAATGACACGCAGGTCATACAATAAATAAAGACAACTCCTATGGCTCCTGCCGGTTGTCATACTCATCGACATGCAAGTCGTGAATCCTATTACAAGAACATGATCAATCTCATACATCACATATCATTCATCACATTCTTCTTGGCCATATCACATCACATAGCATACCCTGCAAAAACAAGTTAGACGTCCTCTAATTGTTGTTGCATGTTTTACGTGGCTGCTAATTGCTATTTACCAACGCAAGACCACAACGTGATATGCCAATTGCTATTTACCCTTCATAAGGACCCTTTTCATCGAATCCGTTCCGACTAAAGTGGGAGAGACTGGCACCCGCTAGCCACCTTATGCACCAAGTGCATGTCAATCGGTGGAACCTGTCTCACGTAAGAGTACGTGTAAGGTCGGTCCGGGCCGCTTCATCCCACAATACCGTCGAAACAAGATTGGACTAGTAACGGTAAGCATATTGAACAAGATCAACACCCACAACTACTTTGTGTTCTACTCGTGCAAAGAATCTACGCAATAGACCTAGCTCATGATGCCACTGTTGTGAACGTAGCAGAAATTCAAAATTTTCCTACGTGTCACCAAGATCTATCTATGGAGAGACCAGCAACGAGTAGAAAGAGAGTGCATCTACATACCCTTGTAGATCTCTAAGCGGAAGCGTTCAAGTGAACGGGGTTGATGGAGTCGTACTCGTCATGATTCAAATCACCGATGATCCTAGTGCCGAACGGACGGCACCTCCGCGTTCAACACACGTACAGCCCGATGACGTCTCCCACGCCTTGATCCAGCAAGGAGAGAGGGAGAGGTTGAGGAAGACTCCATCCAATAGCAGCACAACAGCGTGGTGGTGGTGGAGGAGCGTGGCAATCCAGCAGGGCTTCGCCAAGCACCATGGGAGAGGAGGAGTAGGGAGAGAGGTAGGGCTGTGCCAGAACTTCGTGTATAGCTCCCATGCGCCTCCCCACTATATATAGGGGTGGAGGGGCTGGTTTCTTGCCCTCCAAGTCCATTGGGGCGTTGGCCAAGGTGGGAGGAAAGAAATCTCATTATTTCCTTCCCCACCGATTGTTATCCCCCCTTTTTAGGGATCTTGATCTTATCCCTTCGGGATATGATCTTATTCCTTCTAAGGGGGGATCTTGGTGCGCCTTGACCAGGGGTGTGGGGCCTTGCCCCCACTACCCACGTCCATGTGGGTCCCCCCATGCAGGTGGGCCCCACTCCGGAACCTTCTAGAACCTTCCCGGTACAATACCGAAAAATCCCGAACGTTTTCCGGTGGCCAAAATAGGACTTCCCATATATAAATCTTTACCTCCGGACCATTCCGGAACTCCTCGTGACGTCCGGGATCTCATCCGGGACTCCGAACAACATTCGGTAACCACATACAAACTTCCTTTATAACCCTAGCGTCATCGAACCTTAAGTGTGTAGACCCTACGGGTTCGGGAGACATGTAGACATGACCGAGACGTTCTCCGGTCAATAACCAACAGCGGGATCTGGATACCCATGATGGCTCCCACATGTTCCACGATGATCTCATCGGATGAAACACGATGTCAAGGACTTAATCAATCCCGTATTCAATTCCCTTTGTCTATCGGTATGTTACTTGCCCGAGATTCGATCGTCGGTATCCAATACCTTGTTCAATCTCGTTACCGGCAAGTCACTTTACTCGTTCCGTAACACATCATCCCGTGATCAACTCCTTGGTCACATTGCGCATATGATGATGTCCTACCGAGTGGGCCCAGAGATACCTCTCCGTTTACACGGAGTGACAAATCCCAGTCTCGATCCGCATAAAACAATAGATACTTTCGGAGATACCTGTAGTGCACCTTTATAGTCACCCAGTTACGTTGTGACGTTTGATACACCCAAAGCACTCCTACGGTATCCAGGAGTTACACACTCTCATGGTCGAAGGAAGAGATACTTGACATTGGCAAAGCTCTAGCAAATGAACTACACGATCTTTTGTGCTAGTCTAAGGATTGGGTCTTGTCCATCACATCATTCTCCTAATGATGTGATCCCGTTATCAACGACATCCAATGTCCATAGCCAGGAAACCATGACTATCTGTTGATCACAACGAGCTAGTCAACTAGAGGCTCACTAGGGACATATTGTGGTCTATGTATTCACACGTGTATTACGATTTCCCGATAATACAGTTATAGCATGAATAAAAGACAATTATCATGAACAAGGAAATATAATAATAATACTTTTATTATTGCCTCTAGGGCGTATTTCCAACAACTTCAGGATATTCTTGACCGCTGTCCAGTGTTCCATGCCGGGATTACTTTGGTACCTTCCTACCAAACTTACGGCAAGGTTTACATCAGGTCTGGTACACAGCATGGCATACATAATAGACCCTATAGCCGATGCATAGGGGATGACACTCATCTTTTCTCTATCTTCTGCCGTGGTCGGGCATTGAGCCGAGCTCAATTTCACACCTTGCAACACAGGCAAGAACCCCTTCTTGGACTGATCCATATTGAACTTCTTCAATATCTTATCAAGGTATGTGCTTTGTGAAAGACCTATGAGGCGTCTCGATCTATCTCTATAGATCTTGATGCCTAATATGTAAGAAGCTTCTCCAAGGTCCTTCATTGAAAAACACTTATTCAAGTAGGCCTTAATGTTGTACAAAAGTTCTAGATCATTTCCCATCAAAAGTATGTCATCTACATATAATATGAGAAATGCTACAGAGCTCCCACTCACTTTCTTGTAAACGCAGGCTTCTCCATAAGTCTGCATAAATCCAAACGCTTTGATCATCTCATCAAAGCAAATGTTCCAACTCCGAGATGCTTGCACCAGCCCATAAATGGATCGCTGGAGCTTGCATACCTTGTTAGCATTCTTAGGATCGATAAAACCTTTCGGCTGCATCATATACAATTCTTCCTTAAGATAGCCGTTAAGGAATGCCGTTTAGACGTCCATTTGCCATATCTCATAATCATAGTATGCGGCAATTGCTAACATAATTCGGACGGACTTCAGCTTTGCTACGGGAGAGAAAGTCTCATCATAGTCAACTCCTTGAACTTGCCGATAACCCTTAGCGACAAGTCGAGCTTTATAGATGGTAACATTACCATCCGCGTCTGTCTTCTTCTTAAAGATCCATTTGTTTTCTATCGCTCGCCGATCATCGGGGAAGTCCGCCAAAGTCCATACTTTGTTTTCATACATGGATCCTATCTCGGATTGCATGGCTTCTAGCCATTTGTTGGAATCTGGGCCCGCCATTGCTTCTTCATAGTTCAAAGGTTCACCGTTGTCTAACAACATGATTTCCAGGACAGGGTTGCCATACCATTCTGGTGTGGAACGTGTCCTTGCGGACCTATGAAGTTCAGTAGCAACTTGATCCGAAGTACCTTGATCATCATCATTAACTTCCTCTCTAGTCGGTGCAGGCACCACAGGAACATCTTCCTGAGCTGCGCTACTTTCCGGTTCATCAGGCAGTACTTCATCGAGTTCTACTTTCCTCCCACTTATTTCTTTCGAGAGAAACTCTTTTTCCAGAAAGGACCCATTCTTGGCAACGAAAATTTTGCCTTCGGATCTTAGGTAGAAGGTATACCCAATGGTTTCCTTAGGGTATCCTATGAAGACGCATTTTTCCGACTTGGGTTCGAGCTTTTCAGGTTGAAGTTTCTTGACATAACCATCGCATCCCCAAACTTTTAGAAACGACAGCTTAGGTTTCTTCCCAAACCATAATTCATACAGTGTCGTCTCAACGGATTTAGACGGTGCCCTGTTTAAAGTGAATGTAGCTGTCTCTAGAGCGTATCCCCAAAATGATAGCGGTAAATCGGTGAGTGACATCATACATCACACCATATCCAATAGAGTGCGATTACGACGTTCGGACACACCTTTACGCTGAGGTGTTCCGGGCAGCGTGAGTTGTGAAACAATTGCACATCACCTTAAGTGCGTACCAAATTCGTGACTTAAATATTCACCTCCACGATCTAATCGTAAGAACTTTATTTTTCGGTCACGTTGATTCTCTACCTCATTCTGAAATTCCTTGAACTTTTCAAAGGTCTCAGACTTGTGTTTCATCAAGTAGACATACCCATATCTACTTAAGTCATCAGTGAGAGTGAGAACATAACGATAGCCTCCACGAGCCTCAACGCTCATTGGACCGCACACATCAGTATGTATGATTTCTAATAAGTTGGTTGCTCGCTCCATTGTTCCGGAGAACGGAGTCTTCGTCATTTTGCCCATGAGGCATGGTTCGCATGTGTCAAATGATTCGTAATCAAGAGACTCCAAAAGTCCATCAGCATGGAGCTTCTTCATGCCTTTGACACTAATATGACCAAGGCGACAGTGCCACAAGTATGTGGGACTATCGTTATCAACCTTACATCTTTTGGTATTTACACTATGAATGTGTGTAACATCACGTTCGAGATTCATTAAGAATAAACCATTGACCAGCGGGGCATGACCATAAAACATATCTCTCATATAAATAGAACAACCATTATTCTCGGATTTAAATGAGTAGCCATCTCGTATTAAACGAGATCCAGATACAATGTTCATGCTCAAAGCTGGCACTAAATAACAATTATTGAGGTTTAAAACTAATCCCGTAGGTAAATGTAGAGGTAGCGTGCCGACGGCGATCACATCGACCTTGGAACCATTCCCGACGCGCATCATCCCCTCGTCCTTCGCCAGTCTCCGCTTGTTCCGCGGCTCCTCTTTTGAGTTACAAACATGAGCAACCGCACCGGTATCAAATACCCAGGAGCTACTACGAGTACTGGTAAGGTACACATCAATTACATGTATATCACATATACCTTTGGTGTTGCCGGCCTTCTTGTCCGCTAAGTACTTGGGGCAGTTCCACTTCCAATGTCCGCTTTGATGGAAATATGCCCTAGAGGCAATAATAAAGTTATTATTTATTTCCTTATATCATGATAAATGTTTATTATTCATGCTAGAATTGTATTAACCGTAAACATAATACATGTGTGAATACATAGACAAACATAGTGCGACTAGTATGCCTCTACTTGACTAGCTCGTGAATCAAAGATGGCTAAGTTTCCTAGCCATGGACAAAAGAGTTGTCATTTGATTAACGGGATCACATCATTAGGAGAATGATGTGATTGACTTGGCTCATTCCGTTAGCTTAGAACTTGATCGTTTAGTATGTTGCTACTGCTTTCTTCATGACTTATACATGTTCCTGTGACTATGAGATTATGCAACTCCCGTTTACCGGAGGAACACTTTGTGTGCTACCAAACATCACAACGTAACTAGGTGATTATAAAGGTATTCTACAGGTGTCTCCAAAGTTACTTGTTGGGTTGGCGTATTTCGAGATTAGGATTTGTCACTCCGATTGTCGGAGAGGTATCTCTGAGCCCACTCGGTAATGCACATCACTATAAGCCTTGCAAGCATTGCAACTAATTAGTTAGTTGCGGGATGATGTATTACAGAACGAGTAAAGAGACTTGCCGGTAACGAGATTGAACTAGGTATTGAGATACCGACGATCGAATCTCGGGCAAGCAACATACTGATGACAAAGGGAACAACGTATGTTGTTATGCGGTTTGACCGATAAAGATCTTCATAGAATATGTGGGAGCCAATATGAGCATCCAGGTTCCGCTATTTGTTATTGACCGGAAACGTGTTTTGATCATGTCTACATAGTTCTCGAACCCGTAGGGTCCGCACGCTTAAGGTTTTGATGACAGTTATATTATGAGTTTATGAGTTTTAATGTACCGAAGGAGTTCGGAGTCCCGGATGAGTTCGGGGACATGACGAGGAGTCTAGAAATGGCCGAGACGTAAAGATCGATATATTGGACGACTATATTCGGACTTCGGAAAGGTTCCGAGTGATTCGGGTATTTTTCGGAGTACCGGAGAGTTACGGGAATTCGCCGGGGAGTATATGGGCGTTATTGGGCCATACGGGAATAGAGGTGAGAGTCCGAATGGAAGGAGGCGCGCAGCCCCCCTCTGGTCCGAATTGGACAAGGGGTGCAGCCCCCTTTTCCTTCCTCCTCTCCCCCTCTTTCCCCCCTTCTCCTACGCCAACAAGGAAGGAGGGAGTCCTACTCCTGGTGGGAGTAGGACTCCCCTTGGCGCGCCCCCTCCTAGGCTGGCTGCCCCCTCCCCCCTTGCTCCTTTATATACGGGGGCAGGGGGGCACCTCTAGGCATAACAACAATTGATCCCTTGGATCTCTTAGCCGTGTGCGGTGCCCCCCTCCACCATAGTCCACCTCGATAATATCGTAGTTGTTCTTAGGCGAAGCCCTGCGTCGGAAGAACATCATCATCGTCATCACGCCATCGTGCTGACGGAACTCTCCCTCGACACTCGGCTGGATTGGAGTTCGAGGGACGTCATCGAGCTGAACGTGTGCAAGAACTCAGAGGTGCCGTGCTTTCGGTGCTAGATCGGTTGGGCCGTGAAGACGTACGAGTACATCAACCGCGTTGTGCTAACGCTTCCGCTTTCGGTCTATGAGGGTATGTGTACAACACTCTCCCCTCTCGTTGCTATGCATCACCATGATCTTGCGTGTGTATAGGAAATTTTTGAAATTACTACGTTCCCCATCAGTGGTATCAGAGCCTAGGTTCTATGTGTTGATGTTATATGCACGAGTAGAACACAAGTGATTTGTGGGCGATACAAGTCATACTGCTTACCAACATGTCATACTTTGGTTCGGCGGTATTTTCAGATGAAGCGGCCCGGACCGACTTTAGGCGTACGCTTATGCAAGACTGGTTTACCGCCGTGCTTTGCACACAGGTGACTAGCGGGTGTCAGTTTCTCCAACTTTAGTTGAACCGAGTGTGGCTACGCCCGGTCCTTGCGAAGGTTAAAACAGAAGTAACTTGACGAACTATCATTGTGGTTTTGATGCGTAGGTAAGAACGGTTCTTGCTCAGCCCGTAGCAGCCACGTAAAATTTGCAACAACAGAGTAGAGGACTTCTAACTTGTTTCCGCAGGGCATGTTGTGATGTGATATGGTCAAGACGTTATGAGATATAAGTTGTTGTATGAGATGATCATGTTTTTTTGAAGTTATCTGCAACTGGCAGAAGCCCTATGGTTGTCTCTTTGTTGCATAAGATGCAAGTGCCAAATAATTGCTTTACTTTATCACTATGCGATAGCAATAGTTGCAAGAGCAATTGTTGGCGAGAGGACCATGTGACGACACATTGATATAGATCAAGATGATGAAGATCATGGTGTCGTGCCGGTGACGATAGAGATCATGACAGTACTTTGGAGATGGAGATCAAAGGCGCAAGATGATCATGGCCATATCGTGTCACATATTTTGATTGCATATGATGTTTATATGTTATACATCTTCTTTTGCTTAGTTCGGCGGTAGAATTTTAAGATGATCTCTCACTAATTATCAAGAAGTGTTCTCCCTGAGTATGCACCGTTGCGAAAGTTCTTTGTGCTGAGACACCACGTGATGATCGGGTGTGATAGGCTCTACGTTCAAATACAACGGGTGCAAAACAGTTGCACACGCGGAATACTCAGGTTAAACTTGACGAGCCTAGCATATACAGATATGGCCTCAGAACACGGAGACCGAAAGGTCGAACGTGAATCATATAGTAGATATGATCAACATAGTGATGTTCACCATTGAAAACTGCTCCATCTCACGTGATGATCGGACATGGTTTAGTTGATTTGGATCACGTGATCACTTGGATGACTAAAGAGATGTCTGTCTAAGTGGGAGTTCTTAAATAATATGATTAATTGAACTTTAATTTATCATGAACTTAGTCCTGGTAGTATTTTGCAAATTATGTTGTAGATCAATAGCTCGCGTTGTTGCTTCCCTATGTTTTTGCTTCCCTATATTTTTATATGTGTTCCTAGAGAAAACTAAGTTGAAAAATGTTAGTAGCAATGATGCGGACTTGGTCCGTGATCTGAGGTTTATCCTCATTGCTGCGCAGAATAATTATGTCCTTGATGCACCGCTAGGTGACAGACCTATTGCAGGAGAAGATGCAGACGTTATGAACGTTTGGCTATCTCAATATGATGACAACTTGATAGTTTTGTGCACCATGCTTTATGGCTTAGAACCGGGACTACAAAAACGTTTTCGAAACGTCATGGAACATATAAGATGTTTCAAGAGATGAAATTGGTATTTCAGACTCATGCCCGTGTTAAGAGGTATGAGACCTTTTGACAAATACTTCGCCTAAAAGATGGAGGAGAATTGCTCAACTAGTGAGCAAGTACTTAGATTGTCTGAGTACTACAATCGCTTGAATCAAGTGGGAGTTAATCTTCCAGATAAGATAGTGATTGGCAGAGTTCTCTAGTCACCATCACCAAGTTACTGGAACTTCATGATGAACTATAATGCAAAGGATGACGAAAACGATTCCCGAGCTCTTCATGATGCTGAAATCAACGAAGGTAGAAATCAAGAAAGAGCATCAAGTGTTGATGATTGACAAGACCACTAGTTTCAAGAAAAGGGCAAAGGGAAAGAAAGCGAACTTCAAGTAGAATGACAAGCAAGTTGTCACTCCCGCGAAGAAGCCCAAAGCTGGACCAAATCCTGAAACTGAGTGCTTACACTGCAAAGGAAATGGAAATGCCCTGATTATTTGGTGAATAAGAAGGATGGCAAGTGAACAAGGGTATATTGTTGGGGAACATAATAATTTCAAAAAAATTCCTACGCACACGCAAGATCATGGTGATGCATAGCAACGAGAGGGGAGAGTGTTGTCCACGTACCTTCGTAGACCGATAGGGGAAGCGTTATAACAATGCGGTTGATGTAGTCGTATGTCTTCACGGCCCGACCGATCAAGCACCGAAACTACGGCACCTCCGAGTTCTAGCACACGTTCAGCTCGATGACGATCCCCGGACTCCGATCCAGCAAAGTGTCGGGGAAGAGTTCCGTCAGCACAACGGCATGGTGACGATCTTGATGTTCTACCATCGCAGGGCTTCGCCTAAGCACCGCTACAGTATTATCGATGTGGACTATGGTGGAGGGGGGCACCGCACACGGCTAAGAGATCCAAGGGATCAATTGTTGTTGTGCCTAGAGGTGCCCCCCTGCCCCCTTATATGAAGGAGCAAGGGGGAGGGCGCGGCCGGCCAGGAGGAGGCGCGCCAAGGGGGGAGTCCTACTCCCACCAGGAGTAGGACTCCTCCTTCCCTTGTTGGAGTAGGAGAGAAGGAAAGAGGGGGAGAGGAGGAAGGAAAAGGGGGCTGCACCCCTTGTCCAATTCGGACCAGAGGGGGGCTGCACGCCTCCTTCCTTTCGGCCTCTCTCCTCTATTCCCGTATGGCCCAATAAGGCCCATATACTCCCCGGCGAATTCGCGTAACTCTCCGGTTCTCCGAAAAATACCCGAATCACTCGGAACCTTTCCGAAGTCCGAATATAGTCGTCCAATATATCGATCTTTACGTCTCGACCATTTCAAGACTCCTCGTCATGTCCCCGATCTCATCAGGGACTCCGAACTCCTTCAGTACATCAAAACACATAAACTCATAATATAACTGTCATCGAAACCTTAAGCATGCGGACCCTACGGGTTCGAGAACAATGTAGACATGACCGAGACACGTTTCCGGTCAATAACCAATAGCGGAACCTGGATGCTCATATTGGCTCATGCATATTCTACAAAGATCTTTATCGGTCAAACCGCATAACAACATACGTTGTTCCCTTTGTCATCGATATGTTACTTGCCCGAGATTCAATCGTCGGTATATCAATACCTAGTTCAATCTCGTTACCGGCAAGTCTCTTTACTCGTTCCGTAATACATCATCCCGCAACTAACTCATTAGTTGCAATGCTTGCAAGGCTTAAGTGATGTGTATTACCGAGAAGGCCCAGAGATACCTCTCCGACAATCGGAGTGACAAAATCCTAATCTCGAAATACGCCAACCCAACAAGTACCTTCGGAGACACCTGTAGAGCACCTTTATAATCACCCAGTTACATTGTGACGTTTGGTAACACACAAAGTGTTCCTCCGGTAAACGGGAGTTGCATAATCTCATAGTCATAGGAACATGTATAAGTCATGAAGAAAGCAATGGCAACATACTAAATGATCATGTGCTAAGCTAACGGAATGGGTCAAGTCAATCACATCATTCTCCTAATGATGTGACCCCGTTAATCAAATAACAACTCTTTGTCCATGGCTAGGAAACTTAACCATCTTTGATTCACGAGCTAGTCAAGTAGAGGCATACTAGTGACACTATGTCTGTCTATGTATTCACACATGTATTATGTTTCCGGTTAATACAATTCTAGCATGAATAATAAACATTTATCATGAAATAAGGAAATAAATAATAACTTTATTATTGCCTCTAGGGCATATTTCCTTCAGTCTCCCACTTGCACTAGAATCAATAATCTAGTTCACATCACCACGTGATTTAACACAAATATTCACATCTGTATGTGATTAACGCCCATAGTTCACATCGTCATGTGACCAACACCCAAAGGGTTTACTAGAGTCAATAATCTAGTTCACATCGCTATGTGATTAACACCCAAAGACTACTAAGGTATGATCATGTTTTGCTCATGAGAGATGTTTAGTCAACGGGTCTGTCACATTCAGATCCGTATGTATTTTGCAAATATTCTATATCTACAATGCTCTGCACGGAGCTACTCTAGCTAATTGCTCCCACTTTCAATATGTATCCAGATTAAGACTTAGAGTCATCTGGATCAGTGTCAAAACTTGTATCGACGTAACCCTTTACGGCGAACCTTTTGTCACCTCCATAATAGAGAAACATATCCTTATTTCACTAAGAATAATTTTGACCAATGTCTAGTCATCTACTCCTAGATCACTATTTTACTCCCTTGTCAAACCAAGGCAGAGTATACAATAGGTCTGGTCCATAGCATGGCATACTTTTATAGAACCTATGACTGATGCATAGGGAATGACTTTCATTCTCTTTCTATTTTCTGCCGTGGTCGGGATTTGAGTCTTACTCAATTTCATACCTTTGCAACATAGGCAAGAACTCTTTCTTTGACTGTTCCATTTTGAACTACTTCAAAATCTTGTCAAGGTATGTACTCATTGAAAAATCTTATCAAGCGTCTTGATCTATCTCAATAGATCTTGATGCTCAATATGTAAGTAGCTTTACTGAGGTCTTTCTTTGAAAACCTCCTTTCAAACACTCCTTTATGCTTTCCAGAAAATTCTACATCATTTCCGATCTACAATATGTCATTCACATATACTTATCAGAAAGGCTGTAGTGCTCCCACTCCCTTTCTTGTAAATACAGGCCTTTCCAAAAGTCTGTATAAAACCATATGCTTTGATCAACTCATCCAAGCGTATATTCCAACTCCGAGATGCTTGCACCAGTCCATTGATGGATCGCTGGAGCTTGCTCACTTTGTTAGCACCTTTAGGATTGACAAAACCTTCTGGTTGCATCATATACAACTCTTCTTTAATAAATCCATTAAGGAATGCAGTTTTGACATCCTTTCGCCAGATTTTATAAAATGTGGCAATTGCTAACATGATTCTGATAGACTTAAGCATCGATATGAGTCAGAAACTCTCATCGTATTCAACACCTTGAACTTGTCGAAAACCTTTCGCAACAAGTCGAGCTTTGTAGATAATAACACTACTATCAGCGTCCGTCTTCCTCTTGAAGATCCATTTATTTAACATGGCTTGCTGATCATCGAGCAAGTCAACCAAAGTCCATACTTTGTTCTCATACATGGATCCTATCTCAGATTTTAAGGCCTGAAGCCATTTCGCAGAATCTGGGCTCATCATCGCTTCCTCATAGTTCGTAGGTTCATCATGGTCCAGTAACATGAATTCTAGAACAGGATTACCATACCACTCTGATGTGGATCTTACTCTGGAAGACCTACGAGGTTTGGTAGTAACTTGATCTGAAGTTTCATGATCATCATCATTAGCTTCCTCACTAATTGGTGTAGGAATCACTAGAACCGATTTCTGTGATTAACTACTTTCCAATTTGGGAGAAGGTACAATTACCTTATCAAGCTCTACTTTCCTCCCACTCACTTCTTTCGAGAGAAACTCCTTCTCTAGAAAGTATCCATTTTAGCAGCGAATATCTTGCCTTTGGATCAGTGATAGAAGGTGTACCCAATAGTTTCCTTTGGGTATTCTATGAAGACGTACTTCTCCGATTTAGGTTCGAGCTTATAAGGTTGAAACTTTTTTCACATAAGCATCACAGCCCCAAACTTTAACAAACGACAACTTTGGTTTCTTGCCAAACCACAGTTCATAAGCCGTCGTCTCAACGGATTTCGATGGTGCCCTATTTAAAGTGAATGCAACTGTCTCTAATGCATAACCCCAAAACGATAGTGGTAAACTGATAAGAGACAACATAGGTCGCACAATATCCAATAAAGTGCGGTTACGACATTCGGACACACAGTTATGCTGTGGTGTTCCAGGTGGCATGAGTTTGTGAAACTATTCTACATTGTTTTAATTGAAGACCAAACTCGTAACTCAAATATTTGTCTCCGCGATCAAATTGCAGAAACTTTATTTTCTTGTTACGATGATTCTCCACTTCACTCTGAAATTATTTGAACTTTTCAAATGTTTCAGACTTGTGCTTCATTAAGTAGATATACTCATATCTGCTCAATTCATCTTGTGAAGGTCAGAAAATAACGATACCCGCCACGAGCATCAACACTCATTGGACCACATACATCGGTATGTATTATTTCCAATAAGTCAGTAGCTCGCTCCATTGTTGCGGAGAACGGAGTTTTAGTCATCTTGCCCAAAAGGTACGGTTCGCAAGCATCAAATGATTCATAACCAAGTGATTCCAAAAATCCATCTTTATGGAGTTTCTTCATGCGCTTTACACCGATATGACCCAAACGGCAGTGCCACAAATAAGTTGCACTATCATTATTAACTTTGCATCTTTTGGCATCAATATTATGAATATGTGTATCACTACGATCGAGATCCAACAAACTATTTTCATTGGGTGTATGACCATCAAAGGTTTTATTCATTTAAACAGAACAACAATTATTCTCTGATTTTAAATGAATAACCGTATTGCAATAAACATGATCAAATCATATTCATGCTCAACGCAAATGCCAAATAACATTTATTTAGGTTCAACACTAATCCCTAAAGTATAGGGAGTGTACGATGATGATCATATCAATCTTGGAACCACTTCCAACACACATCGTCACTTCACCCTCAACTAGTTTCTGTTTATTCAGTAATTCCTGTTTCGAGTTACTAATCTTAGCAACCGAACAAGTATCAAATACTCAGGGATTACTATAAATACTAGTAAGGTACACATCAATAACCTATATATCAAATATACCCTTGTTCACTTTGCCATCCTTCTTATCCACCAAGTATTCAGGGCATTTCCGCTTCTAGTGACCATTTCCTTTGCAGTATAATCACTCAGTTTCGGGCTTTGGTCCAGCTTTGGGCTTCTTCGCGGGAGTGAAAACTTGCTTGTCATTCTAGTTGAAGTTCCCTTTTTTTCCCTTTGCCCTTTTCTTGAAACTATTGATCTTGTCAACCATCAACACTTGATGCTCTTTCTTGATTTCTACCTTCGTCGATTTCAACATCACGAAGAGCTTGGGAATCATTTCCGTCATCCCTTGCATACTATAGTTCATCACAAAGTTCTACTAACTTGGTGATGGTGACTAGAGAATTCTGTCAATCACTATCTTATCTGGAAGATTAACTCCCACTTGATTCAAGCGATTGTAGTATCCAGACAATCTGAGCACATGCTCACTAGTTGAGTGATTCTCCTCCATCTTTTAGCCATAGAACTTGTTGGAGACTTCATACCTCTCAATTCGGGTATTTGCTTGAAATATTAACTTCAACTCCTGGAACATCTCATATGGTCCATGACGTTCAAAACGTCTTTGAAGTCCCGATTCTAAGCCGTTAAGCATGGTGCACTAAACTATCAAGTAGTCATCAAATTGAGCTAGCCAAATGTTCATAACGTCTGCATCTGCTCCTGCAATAGGTCTGTCACCTAGCGGTGCATTAAGGAAATAATCCTTCTGTGCAGCAATGAGGATAAACCTCAGATCACGGATCCAATCCGCATCATTGCTACTAACATCTTTCAACACAATTTTCTCTAGGAACATATCAAAATAAACATATGAAAGCAACAACGCAAGCTATTGATCTACAACATAATTTGCAAAATACTACCAGGACTAAGTTCATGATACATTTAAGTTCAATTAATCATATTACTTAAGAACTCCCTCTTAGACAGACATCTCTCTAGTCATCTAAGTGATCACGTAATCCAAATCAACTAAACCATGTCCGATCATCATGTGAGATGGATTAGTTTTCAATGGTGAACATCACTATGTTGATCATATCTACTATATGGTTCACGCTCGATCTTTCGGTCTCCGTCTTCCGAGGCCATATCTGTATATGTTAGGCTCGTCAAGTTTAACTTGAGTATTCCGCGTGTGCAACTGTTTTGCACCCGTTGTATTTGAACGTAGAGCCTATCACACCCGATCATCACGTGGTGTCTCAGCACAAAGAACTTTCGCAACGGTGCATACTCAGGGAGAACACTTCTTGATAATTAGTGAGAGATCATCTTAAAATGCTACCATCAAACAAAATAGAATAAGATGTATAACAGATAAACATCATATGCAATCAAAATATGTGACATGATATGGCCATGATCATCTTGCGCCTTTGATCTCCATCTCCAAAGTACTGTCATGATCTCTATCGTCACCGGCACGACACCATGATCTTCATCATCTTGATTTATATCAATGTGTCGTCACATGGTCGTCTCGCCAACTATTGCTCTTGCAACTATTGCTATCGCATAGCGATAAACTAAAGCAACTATTTGGCACTTGCATCTTATGCAACAAAGAGACAACCATAGGGCTTCTGCCTGTTGCCGATAACTTCAACAAAACATGATCATCTCATACAACAACTTAATCTCATCATGTCTTGACCATATCATATCACAACATGCCCTGCAAAAACAAGTTAGGCGTCCTCTACTTTGTTGTTGCAAATTTTACGTGGCTGCTACGGGCTGAGCAAGAACGGTTCTTACCTACGCATCAAAACCACAATGATAGGTCGTCAAATTAGTGATGTTTTAACCTTCTCAAGGACCGGGCGTAGCCACACTCGGTTCAACTAAAGTTGGAGAAACTGACACCCGCCAGCCACCTGTGTGCAAAGCACGTCGCTAGAACCAGTCTCGCGTAAGCGTAAGCGTAATGTCGGTCCGGGCCGCTTCATCCAACAATACCGCTAAACCAAAGTATGACATGCTGGTAAGCAGTATGACTTGTATCGCCCCCAACCCACTTGTGTTCTACTCGTGCATATAACATCAACGCATAAAACCTAGGCTCGGATGCCACTGTTGGGGAACGTAGTAATTTCAAAAAAAATCATACGCACACGCAAGATCATGGTGATGCATAGCAACGAGAGGGGAGAGTATTATCCACATACCCTCATAGACCGATAGCTGAAGCGTTATAACAACGCGGTTGATGTAGTCGTACGTCTTCATGGCCCGACCGATCAAGCACCGAAACTACGGCACCTCCGAGTTCTAGCACACGTTCAGCTCGATGACGATCCTCGAACTCTGATCCAGCAAAGTGTCGGGGAAGAGTTCCGTCAGCACGACGGCATGGTGACGATCTTGATGTTCTTCCGTCGCAGGGCTTCGCCTAAGCACCGCTACAGTATTATCGACGTGGACTATGGTGGAGCGGGGCACCGCACATGGCTAAGAGATCCAAGGGATCAATTGTTGTTGTGCCTAGAGGTGCCCCCCTTCCCCCGTATATAAAGGAGCAAGGGGGAGGGGGCGGCCGGCCAGGAGGAGGCGCGCCAAGGGGGGAGTCCTACTCCCACCGGGAGTAGGACTCCTCCTTCCCTTGTTGGAGTAGGAGAGAAGGAAAGAGGGGGAGAGGAGGAAGGAAAAGGGGGCTGCACCCCTTGTCCAATTCGGACCAGAGGGGGGCTGCACGCCTCCTTCCTTTCGGCATCTCTCCTCTATTCCCGTGTGACCCAATAAGGCACATATGCTCCCCGGCGAATTCCCGTAACTCTCCGGTACTCCGAAAAATACCCGAATCACTCGGAACCTTTCCAAAGTCCGAATATAGTCGTCCAATATATCGATCTTTACGTCTCAACCATTTCGAGACTCCTCATCATGTCCCCGATCTCATCGGGGACTCCGAACTCCTTCGGTACATCAAAACACATAAACTCATAATATAATTGTCATCAAAACCTTAAGCGTGTGGACCCTACGGGTTCGAGAACAATGTAGACATGACCGAGACATGTTTCTGGTCAATAACCAATAGCGGAACCTGGATGCTCATATTGGCTCCCACATATTCTACGAAGATCTTTATCGGTCAAACCGCATAACAACATACATTGTTCCCTTTATCATTGGTATGTTACTTGCCCGAGATTCGATCGTCGATATCTCAATACCTAGTTCAATCTCGTTACCGGCAAGTCTCTTTACTCGTTCCGTAATACATCATCCCGCAACTAACTTATTAGTTGCAATGCTTGCAAGGCTTAAGTGATGTGTATTATCGAGATGGCCCAGAGATACCTCTCCGACAATCGGATTGACAAAATCCTAATCTCGAAATACGCCAACCCAACAAGTACCTTCGGAGACACCTGTAGATCACCTTTATAATCACCTAGTTACGTTGTGACATTTGGTAGCACACAAAGTGTTCCTACGATAAATGGGAGTTGCATAATCTCATAGTCATAGGAACATGTATAAGTCATGAAGAAAGCAATAGCAGCATACTAAACGATCAAGTGCTAAGCTAACGGAATGGGTCAAGTCAATCACATCATTCTCCTAATGATGTGATCCCGTTAATCAAATGACAACTCTTTGTCCATGGCTAGGAAACTTAACCATCTTCGATTCATGAGCTAGTCAAGTAGAGGCATACTAGTGACACTATGTTTGTCTATGTATTCACACATGTATTATGTTTCCGGTTAATACAATTCTAGCATGAATAATAAACATTTATCATGAAATAAGGAAATAAATAATAACTTTATTATTGCCTCTAGGGCATATTTCCTTCATATATTTGATATACAGGTTATTAATGTGTACCTTACTAGTGTTTATAGTAGCCCCTGAGTATTTGATACTTGTTCGGTTGCTAAAGATTAGTAACTCAAAATAGGAGTAACCGAATAAACAGAAGCTAGTTGAGGGTGAAGTGACCATGTGTGTTGGAAGTGGTTCCAAGATTGATATAATCATCATCGCAGACTCCCTATACTTTTGAGATAAGTGTTGAACCTAAATAAATGTTATTTAACGTTTGCGTTGAGCATGAATATGATTTGATCATGTTTATTGCAATACGGTTATTCATTTAAAGTCAGAGAATAATTGTTGTTCTGTTTAGATAAATAAAACCTTCGATGGTCATACACCCAATGAAAATAGTTTGTTGGATCTCGATCGTAATGATACACATATTCATAATATTAATGCCAGAAGATGCAAAGTTGATAATGATAATACAACTTATTTGTGACACTGCCGTTTGGGTCATATCGGTGTAAAGCACATGAAGAAACTCCATAAAGATGGACTTTTGGAATCACTTGATTATGAATCATTTGATGCTTGCGAATCGTGCCTTATGGGCAAGATGACTAAAACTCCGTTCTCCAGAACAATGGAACAAGCTAGTGACTTATTGGAAATAATACATACTGGTGTATGCGGTCCAATGAGTATTGATGCTCGTGGCGGGCATCGTTATTTTTTGACCTTCACAAGATGATTTGAGCATATATGTGTATATCTACTTAATGAAACATAAGTCTGAAACATTTGAAAAGATTCAAAGAATTTTAGAGTGGAGTGGAGAATCATCATGACAAGAAAATAAAGTTTCTACGATCTGATCGTGGAGGAGAATATTTGAGTTACGAGTTTGGCCTTCATATAAAACAATGTGGAATAGTTTCACAGTTCACAGCACCTGGAACACCACAACGTTATGGTGTGTCCGAACATCATAACCGCAATTTATTTAATATGGTGCAATCTATGATGTATCTTACCGATTTACCACTATCATTTTGGGGTTATGCATTAGAGACAGTTGGATTCACTTTAAAAAAAATTGGACCATCAAAATCCGTTGAGATGACGCCTTATGTACTGTGGTTTGGCAAGAAACCAAAGTTGTTGTTTCTTAAAAGTTTGGGGCTGCGATGCTTATGTGAAAAAGTTTCAACCTGATAAGCTCAAACCCAAATCGGAGAAGTGCGTCTTCATAGAATACCCAAAGGAAACTGTTGGGTAAACTTTCTGTCACAGATCCGAAGGCATGGGATTCATTGCTAAGAATGGATCCTTTCTAGAGAAGGAGTTTCTCTCGAAAGAAGTGAGTGGGAGGAAAGTAGAACTTGATAAGGTAACTGTACCTGCTCCCTTGTTGGAAAGTAGTTCATCACAAAAATCAGTTCCATTGATTCCTACACCAATTAGTGTGGAAGTTAATGATGATGATCATGAAACTTTAGATCAAGTTGCTACCAAACCTCATAGGTCTTCCAGAGTAAGATCCGCACCAGGGTGGTATGGTAATCATGTTTTGGAGGTCATGTTACTAGATCATGATGAACCTAAGAACTATGAGGAAGCGATGATGAGCCCAGATTCCGCGAAATGGCTTGAGGCCATAAAATCTGAGATATGATCCATGTATGAGAACAAAGTATGGACTTTGATTGACTTGCTCGATGATCAGCAAGCCATGTTAAATAAATGGATCTTCAAGAGGAAGACGGACACTGGTAGTAGTGTTACTATCTACTAAGCTCGACTTGTTGTGAAAGGGTTTCGACAAGTTCAAGGTGTTGAATACGATGAGATTTTCTCACTCGTATCGATGCTTAAGTCTGTCTGAATCATGTTAGCAATTGCCACATTTTATGAAATCTGGCAGATGGATGTCAAAACTGCATTCCTTAATGGATTTTTAAAGAAGAGTTGTATATGATGCAACCAGAAGGTTTTGTTTATCCTAAAGGTGCTAACAAAATGTGCAAGCTCCAGCGATCCATCAATGGACTGGTGCAAGCATCTCGAAGTTGGAATATACGCTTTGATGAGTTGATCAAAGCATATGGTTTTATACATACTTTTGGAAAGGCATGTATTTACAATAAAGTGAGTGGGAGCACTATGGCCTTTCTGATAAGTATATGTGAGTGACATATTGTTGATCAGAAATGATGTAAAAAATTTCTAGAAAGCATAAAGAAGTGTTTGAAAGGAGTTCTTTAAAAGAAAGACATCAGTAAAGCTACTTACATATTGAGCGTCAAGATCTATTGAGATAGATCAAGACGCTTGATAAGATTTTCAACGAGTACATACCTTGACAAGATTTTGAAGTAGTTCAAAATGGAACGGTCAAAGAAAGAGTTCTTGTGTGTGTTGCAAAGGTATGAAATTGAGTAAGACTCAAATCCCGACCACGGCAGAAAATAGTAAGAGAATGAAAAGTCATTCCCTATGTCTCAGTCATAGGTTCTATAAAGTATGCAATGTTGTGTACCAGACCTATTGTATACCTTGCTCTGAGTTTGGCAAAGGAATACAATTTTGATCTAATAGTAGATCATTGGACAGTGGTCAAGAATATCCTTAGTGAGGACTAAGGAGATGTTTCTCGATCATGGAGGTGATAAAAGAGTTTGTCGTAAAAGTTACATCGGTGCAAACTTTTACACTGGTCCAGATGACTCTAAGTCTCAATCTGGATACATATTGAAAGTGGGAGCAATAAGCTAGAGTAGTTCCATGCAGAGCATTGTAGACATAGAATATTTGCAAAATACATACGGCTCTGAATGTGACAGACCCGTTGACTAAACTTCTCTCACGAGCAAAACATGATCATACCTTTGTACTCTTTTGGGTGTTAATCACATAGCGATGTGAACTAGATTATTGACTCTAGTAAACCCTTTGGGTGTTGATCACATGACGATGTGAACTATGGGTATTAATCACATACAGATGTGAATATTGGTGTTGAATCACATGCTGATGTGAGCTAGATTATTAACTCTAGTGCAAGTGGGAGACTGATGGAAATATGCCCTAGAGGCAATAATAAAGTTATTATTTATTTCCTTATATCATGATAAATGTTTATTATTCATGCTAGAATTGTATTAACCGGAAACATAATACATGTGTGAATACATAGACAAATATAGTGTCACTAGTATACCTCTACTTGACTAGCTCGTGAATCAAAGATGGTTAAGTTTCCTATCCATGGACAAAAGAGTTGTCATTTGATTAACAGGATCACATCATTAGGAGAATGATGTGATTGACTTTACCCATTCCGTTAGCTTAGCACTTGATCATTTAGTATGTTGCTACTGCTTTCTTCCTGACTTATACATGTTCCTATGACTATGAGATTATGCAACTCCCGTTTACCGGAGGAACACTTTGTGTGCTACCAAACGTCATAACGTAACTGGGTGATTATAAAGGTGCTCTACAGGTGTCTCCAAAGGTACTTGTTTGGTTGGCGTATTTCGAAATTAGGATTTGTCACTCCGATTGTCGGAGAGGTATCTCTGGGCCCACTCGATAATGCACATCACTATAAGCCTTGTGAGCATTGCAACTAATTAGTTAGTTGCGGGATGATGTATTACGGAACGAGTAAAGAGACTTGCCGGTAACGAGATTGAACTAGGTATTGAGATACCGACGATTGAATCTCGGGCAAGCAACATACCGATGACAAAGGGAACAACGTATGTTGTTATGCGGTTTGACCGATAAATATCTTCATACAATATGTGGGAGCCAATATGAGCATCTAGGTTCCGCTATTGGTTATTGACCGGAAACGTGTTTCGGTCATGTTTACATTGTTCTCGAACCTGTAGGGTCCGCACGCTTAAGGTTTTGATGACAGTTATATTATGAGTTTATGAGTTTTGATGTACCGAAGGAGTTCGGAGTCCCGGATGAGGTCGGGGACATGACGAGGAGTCTCAAAATGGTCGAGACATAAAAATTGATATATTGGACGACTATATTCGGACTTCGGAAAGGTTCCGAGTGATTCGGGTATTTTTCGGAGTACCGAAGAGTTACGGGAATTCGCCGGGGAGTATATGGGCCTTATTGGGCCATACGGGAATAGAGGGGAGATGCCGAAAGGAAGGAGGCGCGCAGCCCCCCTCTAGTCCGAATTGGACAAGGGGTGCAGCCCCCTTTTTCTTCCTCCTCTCCCCCTCTTTCCCCCTTTCCCCTACTCCAACAAGGAAAGAGGGAGTCCTACTCCCGGTGGGAGTAGGACTCCCCTTGGCGCGCCCCTCCTAGGCCGGCCGCCCCGTCCCCCCTTGCTCCTTTATATACGGGGGCAGGGGGGCACCTCTAGGCATAACAACAATTGATCCCTTGGATCTCTTAGCCGTGTGCGGTGCCCCCCTCCACCATAGTCCACCTCGATAATATTGTAGCGGTGCTTAGGTAAAGCCCTGCGTCGGAAGAACATCATCATCGTCACCACGCCGTCGTGCTGACGGAACTCTCCCTCGACACTCGGCTAGATCGGAGTTCGAGGGACATCATCGAGTTGAACGTGTGCAAGAACTCGGAGGTGTTGTGCTTTCGGTGTTTGATCGGTCGGGCCGTGAAGACGTACGACTACATCAACCGCGTTGTGCTAACGGTTCCGCTTTCGGTCTACGAGGGTACGTGGACAACACTCTCCCCTCTCGTTGCTATGCATCACCATGATCTTGCGTGTGCGTAGGAAATTTTTGAAATTACTACGTTCCCCAACACGCTTCCCTTGCAATAAAAGCACTCAGTCTCAGGTTTGGGTCCATGCTTTGGCTTCTTCCCGGCAACTGGCTTACCAGGTGCGGCAACTCCCTTGCCGTACTTCTTGAAGTTCTTTTTACCCTTGCCTTTCTTGAAACTAGTGGTTTTATTGACCATCAACACTTGATGTTCCTTTTTTATTTCCACCTCTGCTGATTTCAGCATTGAAAATACCTCAGGAATAGTTTTCACCATCCCCTGCATATTGTAGTTCATCACAAAGCTCTTGTAGCTAGGTGGGAGCGACTGAAGGATTCTGTCAATGACCGTCTCATCCGGGAGGTTAATATCCAGCTGGGACAAGCGGTTGTGCAACCCAGACATTTTGAGTATGTGCTCACTGACAGAACTATTTTCCTCCATCTTACAACTGTAGAACTTGTCAGAGACTTCATATCTCTCGACCCATGCATGAGCTTGAAAAACCATTTTCAGCTTTTCGAACAACTCATATGCTCCATGTTGCTCAAAACGCTTTTGGAGCCCCCGTTCTAAGTTGTAAAGCATGCCGCACTGGACGAGGGAGTAGTCATCAACACGCGACTCCCAGGCGTTCATAACGTCTTGAGTTGCTGGGAAAACGGGTGCTTCAGCTAGCGGTGCATCTAGGACATATGCTCTTTTGGCAGCTATGAGGATGATCCTCAAGTTCCGGACCCAGTCCATATAGTTGCTGACATCGTCTTTCAGCTTGGTTTTCTCTACGAACGCGTTGAAGTTGAGAGCAACATTAGCGTGGGCCATTTGATCTACAAGACATATTGCAAAGGTTTTAGACTAAGTTCATGATAATTAAGTTCATCTAATCAAATTATTTAATGAACTCCCACTCACATAGACATCCCTCTAGTCATCTAAGTGATCCATGATCCGAGTCAACTAGGCCGTGTCTGATCATCACGTGAGACGGACTAGTCATCATCGGTGAACATCTTCATGTTGATCGTATCTTCTATACGACTCATGTTCGACCTTTCGGTCTCTTGTGTTCCGAGGCCATGTCTGTACATGCTAAGCTCGTCAAGTCAACCTAAGTGTTTTTGCATGCGTAAATCTGTCTTACACCCGTTGTATTTGAACGTTAGAATCTATCACACCCGATCATCACGTGGTGCTTCGAAACAACGAACTTTCGCAACACGGCACAGTTAGGGGGAACACTTTCTTAAAATTATTATGAGGGATCATCTTATTTACTACCGTCGTTCTAAGCAAATAAGATGCAAAAACATGATAAACATCACATGCAATCAAATAGTGACATGATATGGCCAATATCATTTTGCTCCTTTTGATCTCCATCTTCGGGGCGCCATGATCATCATCATCACCGGCATGGAACCATGATCTCCATCATCATGATCTCCATCATCGTGTCTTCATGAAGTTGTCACGCCAACGATTACTTCTACTACTATGGCTAACGGTTTAGCAATAAAGTAAAGTAATTACATGGCTTTTATTCAATGACACGCAGGTCATACAATAATTAAGACAAGTCCTATGGCTCCTGCCGGTTGTCATACTCATCGACATGCAAGTCGTGATTCCTATTACAAGAACATGATTAATCTCATACATCACATATATATCATTCATCACATCCTTTAGGCCATATCACATCACAAGGCATATGCTACAAAAACAAGTTAGACGTCCTCTAATTGTTGTTGCATGTTTTTACGTGGCTGCAATAGGGTTCTAGCAAGAACGTTTCTTACCTACGTCAAAACCACAATGTGATATACCAATTTCTATTTACCCTTCACAAAGACCCTTTTCATCGAATCCGATCCGACTAAAGTGGGAGAGACAGATGATAACCCACAAGTATAGGGGATCGCAACAGTTTTCGAGGGTAGAGTATTCAACCCAAATTTGTTGATTCGACAAAAGGGGAACCAAAGAATATTCTCAAGTATTAGCAGCTGAGTTGTCAGTTCAACCACACCTGGAAACTTAGTATCTGCAGCAAGGTGTTTAGTAGCAAAGTAATATGATAGTGGTGGTAACGGTAACAAAAGTAAAGACAGCAAAAGTAATGTTTTTGGTATTTTGTAGTGATTGTAACAGTAACAATGAAAAAGTAAATAAGCGAGAACCAGTATATGGAAAACTCGTAGGCACCGGATCAATGATGGATAATTATGCCGGATTTGGTTCATCATGTAACAGTCATAACATAGGGTGACACAGAACTAGCTCCAGTTCATCAATGTAATGTAGGATTGTATTCCGAATATAGACATACGTGCTTATGGAAAAGAACTTGCATGACATCTTTTGTCCTACCCTCCCGTGGCAGCGGGGTCCTATTGGAAACTAAGGGATATTAAGGCCTCCTTTTAATAGAGAACCGGAACAAAGCATTAGCACATAGTGAATACATGAACTCCTCAAACTACGGTCATCACCGGGAGTGGTTCCGATTATTGTCACTTCGGGGTTGCCGGATCATAACACATAGTAGGTGACTATAGACTTGCAAGATGGGATCAAGAACTCACATATATTCATGAAAACATAATAGGTTCAGATCTGAAATCATGGCACTCGGGCCCTAGTGACAAGCATTAAGCATAGCAAAGTCATAGCAACATCAATCTCAGAACATAGTGGATACTAGGTATCAAACCCTAACAAAACTAACTCGATTACATGATAAATCTCATCCAACCCATCACCATCCAGCAAGCCTACAATGGAATTACTCACGCATGGTGGTGAGCATCATGAAATTGGTGATGGAGGATGGTTGATGATGACGACAGCGATGAATCCCCCTCTCCGGAGCCCCGAACAGACTCCAGATCAGCCCTCCCGAGAGAGATTAGGGCTTGGCGGAGGCTCCGTATAGTAAAACGCGATGATTTCTTCTCTCTGATTTTTTTCTCCCCGAAAGCCAATATTTGGAGTTGGAGTTGGCGTCAGAGGGCCACCAGGGGGCCCACGAGGTAGGGGGCGCGCCCAGGGGGGCGCGCCCCCCACCCTCGTGGACAGGGTGTGGGCCCCCTGGTCTTCATCTTTTGCGAGGATTTTTTATTAATTATCCTAAGATATTTCGTGGAGTTTCAGGACGTTCCGAGAACTTTTATTTTCTGCACATAAAACAACACCATGGCAATTCTGCTGAAAACAATGTCAGTCCGGGTTAGTTCCATTCAAATCACACAAGTTAGAGTCCAAAACAAGGGCAAAAGTGTTTGGAAAAGTATATACGACGGAGACGTATCAACTCCCCCAAGCTTAAACCCTTGCTTGTCCTCAAGCAATTCAGTTGACAGACTGAAAGTGAAAAAGAAAAACTTTTACAAACTATGCTTGCTCTTGTTGTTGTAAACATGAAAAGACAGCATTCAAGTTTCAGCAAATATTATGAACTAACCATACTCACAATAACACAAAGGTCTCACAATTACTCATATCAATAGCATAATCAGCTAGCGAGCTATAATAACAAAACTTGGATGACAACACTTTCTCAAAATAAACATAACATGATATAATGGAATGGTATCTCGCTAGCCCTTTCTGAGACCGCAAAACATAAATGCAGAGCACCTTCAAAGAACAAGGACTGACTAAATATTGTAATTCATGGTAAAAGAGATCCAATCAAGTCATACCCAATATAAACCAAAAATAATGAATGCAAACGACAGTGTGCTCTCCAGCAGGTGCTTTTTAGTAAGAAGGATGATGACTCAACATAAAAGTAAATAGATAGGGCCTTCGTAGAGGGAAGCAGGGATTTGTAGAGGTGCGAGAGTTCGGTTTTAAAATAGAGATTGAATAACATTTTGAGTGGCATACTTTTGCTGTCAACACAACAACTATGAGATGACGATATCTTCCATGCTAAACAAATTATAGGCGGTTCCCAAACAGAATGGTAAAGTTTATACTCCCCCTCCTCCACAAGCATCAATCCATGGCTTGCTCGAAACAACGAGTACCTCCAACATTCGACGGGTCCCAGGGGGATTTTTTTTTGCAGTTATTTTGATTTAGTTTGCATAAAGCATGGGACTGGGCATCCCGGTGACCAGCCATTTTTCTCGTGAATGAGGAGCGGAGTCCACTCCTCTTGAGAATAACCTCCTAACATGGAACATAAGGGCAGCCCTAGTTGAAACATGAGCTGCTCGAGCATACAAAACAGAATTTCATTTGAAGGTTTGGAGTTTGGCACATACAAATTTACTTGGAACGGCATGTAAATACCGCATATAGGAAGGTATATTGGACTCATATGGAACAACTTTGGGGTTTAAGGAGTTTGGATGCACAAGCAGTATTCCTGCTTAGTACAGGTGAAGGCTAGCAAAAGACTGGGGAGCGACCAACTGAGAGAGCAACAACAGTCGTAAACATGCATCAAAATAAATTTACACCGAATACAAGCATGAGTAGGATATAATTCACCATGAACATAAATATCGAGAAGGCTATGTTGATTTGATTCAACTACATGCATGAACATGTGCCAAGTCTAGTCACTCAATTCATTTAAAGGAGGATACCATCCCATCATACCACATCATAATCATTCTAATAGCATGTTGGCACGCAAGGTAAACCATTATAACTCATAGCTAATCAAGCATGGCACAAGCAACTATAATCTCTAAATGTCATTGCAAATATGCTTACTTCATAATAGCTAACTCAGGAATGATGAATCATCATATTTATAAAAACAAGAGAGGTCGAGTTCATACCAACTTTTCTCATCCCAATAAGTCCATCATATATCATCATTATTGCCTTTCACTTGCACGACCGAACGATGTGAATAATAATAAAAGTGCGCGTGCATTGGACTAAGCTGGAATCTGCAAGCATTCAATAACCAGGAGAAGACAAGTAATATGGGCTCTATGTTAAATAAATAATCATGCATATCAGAGCCACTTCAACAATTTAATAATGGTCTTCTCCTACTGACCCCCAAAGAAAAGAAAAGGAAAACTATTTACACGGGAAAACTCCCAACAAGCAAATGAAGAACGGGAAATATTTTTGGGTTTTCCTTTTTAATTACTACAGCAAAGAAATAAACTACCACTAATTTTTTTCTTAAAGGTTTATTAAACACACAAGAAGAAAGCAGGAAAAAGAAAATAAACTAGCATGGATATTACAGTGAAAGAGTATGAACACTGACATCTAGCAATGAGTGTGTGTGAACATGAATGTAATGTCGGTGGGAAATACGTACACCCCAAGCTTAGGCTTTGGCCTAAGTTGGTCTATTGCCAGGGATGGCCTGGCAGATACCCATAGGTGAAGCTGGGGTCATACTGTGACGAAGAAGGCTCCGGCTGCCATTGGCTGGCAGCCTCCTCTGGATCCCAAGAATAAACAGATAGTCATGGAGGCTCATCTTGTGGCTCCGGTTCCGGGGCGGGTGCATGATTTTGATAGGCTTGAATGGCCGCCCACGGAACAATGTGAGGACCTGCAGACAAGTTAAACAAAGAGGGAGCAGGCAAAGTAATAATCTCAGGATGATGTTTATCAAAGTACAATTTATATTTGAGTTCCCCTTCATGACTCTTAACAAGAAAATCATGCGCTAGCATACTCCTATAATCTAAATAAGCACAGGGCAGCGATGTTTCCTCTTTCTCCTCATGCCTAATAGGTATTTCAAAATGTTCAGCTAGGCGTGAGGCATAAATGCCTCCAAAGATGGGGGCCCTTAGTATGGTTCAGACTTAACCGTCTAGCAACAATTCCACCCATACTAACAGAGTTATTGCGGTATAAGCCATGGAACAAAATGATAACATCAGGAATACTAAGGTTTCCACAGTTTCTGCGACCTATCAGGCAATGACTAACAAATAAGGCAAAGTAGCGTAAAACAGGAAAATGTATGCTAGTGATTCTTGCATCAGAAACCTTCCTGGTTTCTCCCACCGTGATAGTGTTAATAAAAGCTTCCACTTCATTACGGTGTGGTTCATCCAAGGTGCCCTCAAAAGGTATTTTGCAAACCTCGCAAAATTCAGCTAATGGCATCCTCTTAATAACGTCATATAAATGAAATTCTACCAATGGAGGTGAACTCTTAGGGAAAAAGTAGAAATTTTGCACAAAAGTATTTGTGAGTAAGAGATACTGATGACGTTGGTCCCGGAGGAAGTCGGTGAGGCCAGCATTCTCAATTAATAAATAGAAATCTTCATAAATCCCGGCTCTCCTCAAGAAGTCATCGGAAGGCCATCCACACGGCCGGACCTCCGTGGTGCGAGGCAAATTAAATTTGGGCTTCTGTCTTCTTCCTTTTGTTTTTCCTTCGAGCTTCAGCTCGATGAGCCCCTCAAAAATCTCTTCATTATTTCTGAAATAATCTGAAGTTTTTAGTAACTTCAAATAAAAGTGAACTACCTTCAATAAAATTGATAGCAACAACTCTTGCAAGTGCCTAGAGCCTATATAAAGCATTGGAACTACTTGGAACCATATAAATTTGACATGCAAGCTCAAGAACATGGTCACCTATGCAGCACAAATTTGCAATGAATAAAGCACTAGAACAAAAACTAATTGGACCAATGGAGGAGTCACATACCAAGGAACAATCTTCCCAAGCAGTTTTGCGAGAGGTGCTTTGAGCAAGGAGATCGAAAATCACAGCAACGGGGGCTAGAACTCGTGCTTGAGTTGGTTTTTCGTGTTTGTGTGAGACATAGGAAGAAGATGGGTGCAGGAATAAGTGGAGGAGGGCCGCCGTGGGCCCACGAGGTAGGGGGCACGCCCAGGGGGTAGGGCGCGCCCTCCACCCTTGTGGCCAGGTGGCAGCTCCCTCCGCGGTGATTTTTGCATAGTAAATTCTTAAATATTCCCGAAAAAATCATATTAAATTGGCATGGCATTCTGAGGACTTTTATTTTCGGGGTATTTTTATATTGCACGGATAAGACAGGAAACAGACAGAAAAATACTATTTTACTTTATTTCTACTAAATAACAGAAAATATAAAAAGGGTAGAGAAGGTTGTGCTTCTAGTTTCATCCATCTCGTGATCATCAAAATGAATCCACTAACAAGGTTGATCAAGTCTTGTTAACGAGCTCATTCCGATTAACACGGAACCGGAGAAATTTCGAATATCACTATGTTACCTCAACGGGGATATGGACATCCCCAATAATAAGAATATCATACTTTTTCTTGACAGTAGGGAGAGGAAATTCAAAACCTCCAAATATAATTGATGGAATTTTTCCAATAGAGTTGATACTGTGGACTTGAGGTTGTTTCCTCGGAAAGTGTACCGTGTGCTCATTGCCATTAACATGAAAAGTGACATTGCCTTTGTCGCAATCAATAACAGCCCCTGCAGTATTAAGGAAAGGTCTTCCAAGAATAATAGACATACTATCATCCTCGGGAATATCAAGAATAACAAAGTCTGTTAAAATGGTAACGTTTGCAACCACAACAGGCACATCCTCACAAATACCGACAGGTATAGCAGTTGATTTATCAGCCATTTGCAAAGATATTTCAGTAGGTGTCAACTTATTCAAGTCAAGTCTACGATATAAAGAGAGAGGCATAACACTAACACCGGCTCCAAGATCACATAAAGCAGTTTTAACATAATTTCTCTTAATGGAGCATGGTATAGTAGGTACTCCGGGATCTCCAAGTTTCTTTGGTATTCCACCCTTAAAAGTATAATTAGCAAGCATGGTGGAAATTTCAGCTTTGGGTATCTTTCTTTTATTAGTAATAATATCCTTCATATACTTAGAATAAGGATTTGTTTTGAGCACATCAGTTAATCGCATATGCAAAAAGATAGGTCTAATCATTTCAGTAAAGCCCTCAAAATCCTCATCATCCTTTTTCTTGGATGGTTTCGGAGGGAAAGGCATGGGTTTTTGAACCCATGGTTCCCTTTCTTTACCATGTTTCCAAGCAACGAAGTCTCTTTTATCATAACGTTGATTCCTTGATTGTGGGTTATCAAGATCAACAGCAGGTTCAGCTTCTACATTATTATCGTTACTAGGTTGAGCATCAACATGAACATTATCATTAACATTATCACTAGGTTCATGTTCATCACCTGATTGTGTTTCAGCATCAGAAATAGAAATATCATTTGGATTCTCAGGTGGTTCAGCATTAGGTTCACTAGAAGTTTGCAAAGTCCTATCATTTTTCTTTTTCTTCTTTTTAGAAGAACTAGGTACATGAATATCATTTCTCTGAGAATCTTGCTCGATTCTCTTAGGGTGGCCTTCAGGATACAAAGGTTCCTGAGTCATTCTACCAATTCTAGTAGCCACTCTAACAGCATAATCATTTTTCTTACTATTCATTTCATCAAGCGCTTCTTTTTGAGCTTTAAGTAATTGTTCTACTTGAGTGGAAACCATAGAAGCATGTTTGCTAACAAGTTTAAGTTCACCTCTAATATCAGCCATATAATCACCCAAGCGTTTAATCATATAAGCATCTTGTTTTAATTGTCTACCAAAATAAGCATTAAATTCATCTTGCTTAAACATAAAGTTATCAAACTCATCCAAGTAGGAGGGACTTCAGCTTTATCATATCTATAGAGAGAATTTACCTTTACTACCTGTGTCGGGATATCGGGAGGTTCTTCAGTAAATAAGTAATTGAGATCATATACTTCTTCCACAGGCGGTAAATTAAGACCGTGTATTTCTTCAATAGGAGGTAAATTCTTAACATCTTCAGCTTTAATACCTTTTTCTTTCATAGACTTCTTTGCCTCTTGCATATCTTCAGGACTGAGAAATAGAACACCTCTCTTCTTCGGAGTTGTTTTAGGAATAGGCTCAATAATTGGCTCAGAAATTGGCTCAGGAGCCGGCTCGGGAGGTGCCCAATTATTTTCATTTGTCAACACATTGTTCAATAGAATTTCAGCTTCATCTAGTGTTCTTTCCCTGAAAAGAGAACCAGCACAACTATCCAGGTAATCTCTGGAAGCATCGGTTAGTCCATTATAAAAGATATCAAGTATTTCAGGTTTCTTAAGAGGATGATCACGCAAAGCATTAAGTAACTTGAGAAGCCTCCCCCAAGCTTGTGGGAGACTCTCTTCTTCAATTTGCACAAAGTTATATATTTCCCTCAAGGCTGCTTGTTTCTTATGAGCAGGGAAATATTTAGCAGAGAAGTAATAAATCATATCCTGGGGACTTTGCACACAACCAGGATCAAGAGAATTAAACCTTATCTTAGCATCACCCTTTAATAAGAACGGAAATATTTTGAGTAAATAAAGGTAGTGTGATCTCTCATTATTAGTAAACAGGGCAGCTATACCATTCAACTTAGTGAGATGTGTCATAACAGTTTCAGATTCATAGCCATAGAAAGGATCAGATTAAACCAAAGTAATTATATCTGGATCAACAGAAAAATCATAATAATCCTTATCGGGAACACAAATAGGTGGAGTAGCAAAAGCAGGGTCGGGTCTCATTCTATCTCTAAAAGATTCTTTACTCCATTTAACTCACAACTTCTTAAGTTCATATCTATCCTGGCAAGCAAGAATAGCTGCAGAAGATTCTGCATCAAAAAGATAACCTTCAGGAATAGGAGGCATATTTTCATCATCACTCTCATCATTGTATTCAGGTGTAATAATTTCTCTTTCTCTAGAACTAGCAATTTGCTCATCAAGAAATTCACCAAGGGGCGCAGTAGTATCAAGCATAGAAGTGGTTTCATCATAAGTATCACGCATAGAAAAAGTGGCATCATCAATAACATGCGGCATATCAGAGTTCATAGCAGTAGCAGGTTTAGGTGTCACAAGCTTACTTATAACAGAAGGAGAATCTAGTGCAAGGCTAGATGGCAGTTCCTTACCTCCCCTCGTAGTTGAGGGCAAAATCTTAGTCTTAGCGTCTTTCAAGTTCTTCATAGTGTCCAGCAGATATAAATCCCAAGTGACTCAAAGAATAGAGCTATGCTTCCCCGGCAACGGCGCCAAAAAAGGTCTTGATAACCCACAAGTATAGGGGATCGCAACAGTTTTCGAGGGTAGAGTATTCAACCCAAATTTGTTGATTTGACACAAGGGGAACCAAAGAATATTCTCAAGTATTAGCAGCTGAGTTGTCAGTTCAACCACACCTGGAAACTTAGTATCTGCAGCAAGGTGTTTAGTAGCAAAGTAATATGATAGTGGTGGTAAGGGTAACAAAAGTAAAGACAGCAAAAGTAATGTTTTTGGTATTTTGTAGTGATTGTAACAGTAACAATGGAAAAGTAAATAAGCGAGAACCAGTATATGGAAAACTCGTAGGCACCGGATCAATGATGGATAATTATGCCGGATGTGGTTCATCATGTAACAGTCATAACATAGGGTGACACAGAACTAGCTCTAGTTCATCAATGTAATGTAGGCATGTATTCCGAATATAGTCATACGTGCTTATGGAAAAGAACTTGCATGACATCTTTGGTCCTACCCTCCCGTGGTAGCGGGGTCCTATTGGAAACTAAGGGATATTAAGCCCTCCTTTCAATAGAGAACCGGAAGAAAGCATTAGCACATAGTGAATACATGAACTCCTCAAACTACGGTCATCACCGGGAGTGGTTCCGATTATTGTCACTTCGGGGTTGCCGGATCATAACACATAGTAGGTGACTATAGACTTGCAAGATAGGACCAAGAACTCACATATATCCATGAAAACATAATAGGTTCAGATCTGAAATCATGGCACCCGGGCCCTAGTGACAAGCATTAAGCATAGCAAAGTCATAGCAACATCAATCTCAGAACATAGTGGAGACTAGCGATCAAACCCTCACAAAACTAACTCGATTACATGATAAATCTCATCCAACCCATCACCGTCCAGCAAGCGTACGATGGAATTACTCACGCACGGCGGTGAGCATCATGAAATTGGTGATGGAGGATGGTTGATGATGACGACGGCGACGAATGCCCCTCTCCGGAGCCCCGAACGGACTCCGGATCAGCCCTCCAGAGAGAGATTAGGGCTTGGCGGCGGCTCCGTATCGTAAAACGTGATGATTTCTTCTCTCTGATTTTTTTCTCCCCGAAAGCCAATATATGGAGCTGGAGTTGGCGTCGGAGGGCCACCAGGGGGCCCACAACGTAGGGGCGCGCCCAGGGGGGCACGGCCCCCACCCTCGTGGACAGGGTGTGGGCCCCCTGGTCTTCATCTTTTGCGACGATTTTTTATTAATTATCCTAAGATATTCCGCGGAGTTTCAGGACGTTCCAAGAACTTTTATTTTCTGCACACAAAACAACACCATGGCAATTCTGCTGAAAACAGCGTCAGTCCGGGTTAGTTCCATTCAAATCACACAAGTTAGAGTCCAAAACAAGGGCAAAAGTGTTTGGAAAAGTAGATACGACAGAGACGTATCAACAGACACCCGCTAGCCACCTTATGCAACTAGTGCATGTCAGTCGGTGCAACCTGTCTCACGTAAGCGTACGTGTAAGGTCGGTCTGGGCCGCTTCATCCCACAATGCCGCCGAAACAAGATAAGACTAGTAGTGGCAAGTAAATTGACAACATCTATGCCCACGACAAAATTGTGTTCTACTCGTGCATAGAAACTACGCATAGACCTAGCTCATGATGCCACTGTTGGGGAACATTGCAGAAAATAAAAAAATTCTACGCTTCACCAAGATCAATCTATTGAGTCATCTAGCAACAAGAGGGAGGAGTGCATCTACATACCCTTGTAGATCGCGAGCGGAAGCGTTCAAGAGAACGGGGTTGATGGAGTCGTACTCGTCGTGATCCAAATCACCGAAGATCCTAGTGCCGAACGGACAACACCTCCGCGTTCAACACACGTACGGTTGGGAGAGACGCCTCCTCCTTCTTGATCCAGCAAGGGGGAAGGAGAGGTTGATGGAGATCCAGTAGCACGACGGCGTGGTGGTGGAAGTAGCGGGGATCTTGGCAGGGCTTCGCCAAGCTCAGCGAGAGGGAGAGGTGTTACGGGGGCAGAGGGAGGCGCCAGGGGCTTGGGTGCGCAGCCCTCCCCCCCTCTTTATATAGGGGCCCTGGGGGGCGCCGCCCCCCTAGAGATTCAATCTCAAGAGGGGGCGGCGGCCAAAGGGGGGAACTTGCCCCCCATGTCAGGTGGGGCGCCCCCCACCCCCAGGGTTTCCAACCCTAGGCGCAGGGGGGGGGCAAGGGGGGCGCACCAGCCCACCAGGGGCTGGTTCCCTTCCCACTTTAGCCCATGGGGCCCTCCGGGATAGGGGGCCCCACCCGGTGGACCCCCGGGACCCTTCCGGTGGTCCCGGTACAATACCGGTGACCCCCGAAACTTTCCCGGTAGCTGAAACTGGACTTCCTATATACAAATCTTTACCTCCGAACCATTCCGGAACTCCTCGTGACGTCCGGGATCTCATCCGGGACTCCTAACAACTTTCGGTTTACCGCACACTAATATCTCTACAACCCTAGCGTCACCAAACCTCAAGTGTGTAGACCCTACGGGTTCGGGAATCACGCAGACATGACCGAGACAGCTCTACGGCCAATAACCAACAGCGGGATTTGGATACCCATGTTGGCTCCCACATGTTCCACGATGATCTCATCGAATGAACCACGATGTCGAGGATTCAAGTAATCCCGTATACAATTCCCTTCGTCAATCGGTATGTTACTTGCCCGAGACTCGATCGTCGGTATCCCAATACCTTGTTCAATCTCGTTACCGGCAAGTCACTTTACTCGTACCATAATGCATGATCCCGTGACCAACCACTTGGTCACATTGAGCTCATTATGATGATGCATTACCGAGTGGGCCCAGAGATACCTCCCCGTCATACGGAGTGACAAATCCCAGTCACGATCCGCGTCAACCCAACAGACACTTTCGGGGATACCTGTAGTATACCTTTATAGTCACCCAGTTATGTTGTGACGTTTGGTACACCCAAAGCACTCCTACGGAAATGATACTTGACATTGGAAAAGCTCTAGCAAACGAACTACACGATCTTGTGCTATGCTTAGGATTGGGTCTTGTCCACCACATCATTCTCCTAATGATGTGGTTCCGTTATCAATGACATCCAATGTCCATAGTCAGGAAACCATGACTATCTGTTGATCAACGAGCTAGTCAACTAGAGGCTCACTAGGGAGATGTTGTGGTCTATGTATTAACACATGTATTACGATTTCCGGATAACACAATTATAGCATGAATAATAGACAATTGTCATGAACAAGTAAATATAATAATAAGCATTTTATTATTGCCTCTAGGGCATATTTCCAACACATAAGGACTCGAGTGAGATGGTATCCATCAATTATTGGGTCGAGCACCAAGGCAACCGAGCCTTCGTGCCGGATACTAGTCGGATGGTCCCTGTGATAGAAGGTGATCAGACAGGCCGACCAGGGATTGAATTTGGGGGCGACGGGCTCTATAGCGTATATGTTTCGGAGTGCGCATTTGCGCGTTCTCTTTGGAATGTGAGTTGCGTAAATCATATTCACTGTTTTTACTTCTGGTGGGAATTTTTTCTGTCCTCCAGTGTTCGGCTGGCGAGGCTCATCCTCGTCTTCACTTTGTGTCTCCCTCCCCTTGTGTTAGGCATTTAGTTTGCCGGCCTGCTTGAAAACCCAACACTCTCTGTGTGTGTGATTTGCAGGATTTTCGGGGGTGCCGTGAATCTGAAATAATTTGTCTAGAATCTTGTTTAGGCTGGACGGTCCCTCTCTCCTGCCTTTAAATGGCTTCTTCCGTTGACCGGGTCGAGAGCCCCTGAATCCGGCGTTGACCGTCGTGTTCCTTGGGTTGTCATCATTGTTTCGACGCTTGTGTTTGTTGCGTCGCGACTTCCCATTGCCATCCCTGACTTCGGATGTGCCTAGGTCGCTGGTGCCGCTATGGGCCAGCCAACTGTCCTCACCCGCGCAAAAGCGGGTCATGAGGCTCGTTAAGGCTGCCATTGTCCTTGGCTTTTCCTGGCCGAGGTGTCTGGCGAGCCATTCGTCCTGGATATTGTGTTTGAAGGCCGCTAGGGCTTCGGCGTCCGGGCAATCGATGATTTGATTCTTCTTAGTAAGAAATCTGTTCTAGAGTTTTCAGGCTGACTCTCCGGGCTGTTGAATTATGTGACTTAGGTCGTCTGCGTCCGGAGGTCGGACATAGGTCCCTTGAAAATTGGCCCTAAAAGCGTCCTCAAGTTCTTCCCAACTTCCGATTGAGTTTTCAGGGAGGCTTTTCAACCAGTGCCGAGCTAGTCCTTTCAACTTGAGGGGTAGGTATTTAATGGCGTGGAGATCATCTCCGCGAGCCATGTGGATATGGAGGATAAAGTCCTCAATCTAGACCCCAGTGTTTGTCGTTCCATCGTATGCCTCTATATTCACAGGTTTAAATCATTCTGGAAATTAATGGTCCAGCACCTCATCGGTGAAGCACAGGGGGTGTGCAGCACCCCTGTATTTGGATGTGTCGTGGCATGTTGTCGATGGTTGTTGTGTTCGGTGCAGATTCCTAGCTGGTATTCGATCAATGTGATCGTTTTGGTAGCTCTGATACTGTGCCGGAGCGCGCTTCCTAGATCCATAGATGGACCTGGCCATACTAGACTTTTTGTCCAGGAGCTCACGTAAATCGTGTGCTGACTTGAGTGCGGCATCATTAGTCGTCTTGTCACGGCCACGGGGTGGTTGGTCTGGCTGATCGGTCATTTTCAGCTGAATGGGCTCTATGGCCTCGTCGTCGAATTTGGGCAGCAGCTTGCGCTTTGGATAGCTCTTTGTGTGACGGTCGCCGCCGTATTTTTCTTCTGTGTCGAGCACTTGGTTCCACCTGCGTTGAGCGTATCCTGTGCGGCCTTAAGCCTTTGCTGCTGCTTCTTTAGGCTCCTCGCGGTGGCAATAAGCCTTCTATGGAGGTTCTCTTGTTTCAAGGGTTTTTCTGGGATGATGAGTGCATCATCGTCCGGACTGTGCTTCTCTCCGGATACAGGTTGGCAAATTTTGCCCTCGGGATCGACGTCATCAGACGTCGGCTCCATACTATGTTCGTCGTCCCCTGTCTCCTCCTTCTCCATCGCTGGGTCCGTGGGGTCGTCGTTTCCTTTGGAGTCAATCGGGGTATTATTCTTTCTTGCGTTGTTGTCGCTGTTTTTACTGTGGCGGGATTTAGAGCGGCGCCTACGGTGCCGCTTTGGTGGCTTATCGAGGGGTTTATCCTTTGTTGCGTCATTACCATCGCCTTCTTTTGGTGTGTCCACCATATATATATCATATGATGAGGTGGCAGTCCAGCGCCCAGTGGGCGGTGGTTCCTGCTCTTCTCCTGCATCGTCGTCCATACCGTCGACGTCTTCGGAGTTGAAGTCATGCACGTCGGTTAAATCATCGAAAGTGGCTATTAAGTGGGTGGTGGGTAGGTAACGAATTTCTTCGTCGTCCGCTTCCCACTCGAGCCGGACATAGTTCGGCCAAGAATCTCCCGACAAGGAAAGAGACCTTAATGAGTTTAGAACATCGCCGAAGGGCGAGTGCTGAACGATATCCGCGACGGTGAACTCCATGACCGGTGCCCAATCAGATTCGATAGGCCCGGACGTACGCGGTTCGGATCCTGTAGCCGGAGACGAGTCCGAGGGTCCGATGACACCACTCTCACAGGAGGTGGGGTCAGTGTTCGGCTCCGACGCCGATGAGCGTGCGGCCTCCATGGCGGGGTCCATCCATCCATCCTCGGAAGGCACGATCTGCTCCGGATTGATTCCCGTCGCCGCCGCAGGTGCGATCTCCCGAACACTGTCTGATGGCATATCTAAGTCATGCTCATCGCGACTGTTCGGCGCACCTGACATGGGCTCGAATCCATCGAAGATCAAGTCTTCACGGATATTGGCAGTATAGTTCAAGCTTCCAAACTTGACCTGATGGCCAGGGGCGTAGCTATCGATCTGCTCCAAGTGGCCAAGCGAGTTGGCCCGCAGTGCGAAGCCGCCGAATACGAAGATCTGTCCGGGAAGGAAAAACCTCCCCCTGGACTGCGTTGTTGAAGATGATTGAAGGAGCCATCAAGCCTTATCGCAACGACACAGTGGAACTCTCAATGAAAGCACCAATGTCGGTGTCAAAACCGGTGAATCTTGCGTAGGGGGTCCCAAACTATGCGTCTAAGGCTAATGGTAACAGGAGGCAGGGGACACGATGTTTACCCAGGTTCGGGCCCTCTCGATGGAGGTAATACCCTACTTCCTGCTTGATTGATCTTGATGATATGAATATTACAAGAGTTGATCTACCACGAGATCGTAGAGGCTAAGCCTAGAAGGTAGCCTATGATTATGAATGTTCTTGTCCTACGGAATAAACCCTCTGGTTTATATAGACACCGGAGGGGGCTAGGGTTACACAGAGTTGGTTATAGAGAAGGAGATCTACATATCTGAATCGCCAAGATTGCCTTCCATGCAAAGGAGAGTCCCATCCGGACACGGAACGAAGTCTTCAATCTTGTATCTTCATAGTTCAACAGTCCGGCCAAAGTATATAGTCCGGTTGTCCGGATACCCCCTAATCCAGGACTCCCTCACCTGTCGGCCAGGCATGACTTGACATGTCCACCGAAGCTCTGTTCAAGACGAAGCCGCGCCGCCTCCTGCCTCTGCCTTCCAGCGCTGCTCCACAAACGATACTCCCAAGAAAGAAATGACACCGTAGTGCCACCATTGTATGATCTGGAACACCAGATCCTAGGGTTTCCCCCAGAGCAGCACGAGTGTATTGATAGTAGTTACTCGACGACGCCTTCATCAAGGTAACGACGCAGAATGCCGCCATCGTCTGCCGTTGGTTTGGTTTTTACCGGCAACATGTCTTCCCGACTCGCAGCTAGGACTAGATGACGGATCTCGAGATCCAATCATCCAGCCTCAGGCCGACCACGTTCGGCGGAGGAGATGACTACCACCGCCGGCTACACCGGCCAGAACAGATCTGACCGGAGGTGCCACCAAGCAGCCCACCAGGCCCTCCACGCCGCTGCCGATCCGGAGCCAGATGACACACCGCCACAACAGAAGTTGCCGCCACCCAAACCAGGCAAGCCGCCACCCGTCGCCGCCCGTGACCGGGCTGCCTGATGCGCCGCGGTCGCCGTCACCTGTGGCAGGGCCAGCCACCGCCGTCGCCGCCGGATCTGCCGCGCCTCCACACGCGCAAGGGCTCCGCACCGCCCATGAGATGCTGGAGAGAGGAGGATCCCCGGCACCGCCGTTGGCCCTCGGGCGCATCCCGGCGGCGAGGAGGCGAGGGAAGGAGGAGTCGGCCCCGACGACGGCTAGGGTTGAGGAACCGCCCGAGTCGCTCGAGCGGGGGCGATGTGGGGGTCAGATGCTCACTGCTCCTGTCGACAATGAACCTGTCGGATAACGGGCCAAATTAAACGAACCATGAATATATGCATGCGTTTACTCCCTGAGATTGACCAGCATAAGCAACCGGATCAAGGGGACAAAGTGAAAAGTTTTCTCTCGATAAGCACGCAAACCATGATGTCAGTTCGTTAGGTACGTGTTTCAGATAAGTGAAAAGTGCAGATCTTAAAACTAGCACTCCGCGGAGGTATGCATAAAAACCGTGGTTAGATGCGTGTTTCACGCCTGGTGATTGATGGATCACATGCCCTCTTGCGCCTTGTGTTGGTGTGTAATGTCCGACCCTCTTCCATAGTTCGGACTTTTGAAAAACTTAGCTAGCGCATCAGTTCAATACCCTGTAGAATTTTCTAAGTAATCATTGGGATCCGAGCACTCTCTTGTGTCTGTTGACTCGATGCGCCATGATCATCTTCTTGGCCTTGGGGCTGGGTGAGGTAGCAGCCTAGCAGACGTGAAAAGAGATCGAGTAAACTCAAATCAATATATGACAATGGTGTCAGTAGCGAACCAGTATATAAGTTCGTCAATGCAGCGATAGGTCTGTTGGTTTCATGATTAATTCATTTTAGTTGCATCAGTGGATTTTTTGCTTTTTTTTATTTCTTTTGCGAAAAGTTGCATCAGTGGATAACTGGAGAGCCACTTATTATTCTGCAACCGACACAACACTCTCGTGCATGGATACGAAATTGCAGCGAGAGGCCAAAGCGGTTGAAGTAGGGCGGCGGCAACATGTGCGATCGATGCCACTGCAAAGCTGTTCTGCTCCATGTTCGATCGGAGCTTCAAGCGCGCGCGCGTGCATCCGGACCCCACACTTGGTCTCTTCTGACCAGGGAAAGCTAAAAAAGAAGGCAGACAGAGAAAAAGAATTAGCCCGTACGTATGTATACGTGCGTGCAAAGATATATACGCTATTTTACTATCTTTTTCGTGCGCCCATCGACCACTTGGTTTTGGATAGTAGTTTCTCCCGGATAAAGATGCCGTCCATATTTGTACATATGGTATACTTTTGTCATTTTGCTACACGTCGAGAGCAACGTCTACGTCGTCCCCGCGACGTTCTTGTCCCTATCCCAAGACGTCTGTTACGGGTTGTATATATGGGACGGCTAGGTCCACTTACGTAGAAATTGACAACTTGTCAACTTTGCATCGTCTGGTCCGTGGTGAGCTGTCGACACGCTGGCGTCAGGGGCGGAGCTACGGGGGGACGAGTGG
>NC_041393.1:618496662-618502634 GCF_002162155.2 Triticum dicoccoides | reverse complement strand
TACTCCCTCCGTTCCTATTTTGCTTGCGTATAACTTTTTCTCATTTTTTCCGCATTAGTCTGCGCGATGCTCCTTTCTTCCTTCAGTTCCCAACCATGCCCTCGCTTCTATCCGAGTAAGTGGCGCTTCTGCAGCCGTATTTACTGCACGCATGCAAACACCAACCAATCCAACGCGCCATGCAGAGGGCCCATCCTGCGTGCGCATGGGAGAGAGAAATAAAGACCGAAGCGAGCGCCAATCTGATGCAGGCAGCGACTGAAACGGCTTGGACTCTCTCTACGCAGCAGAGGGGTAAAATAGCCTAAAACAGATTCAGCTTGGGGCTCCTTGGTATCCGTGTCAAGTCTTATGCGCAAACAAAATAGAAACGGAGGGAGTACGTACTAATAACTGGCTCAGGTTTCTACAATTGGGACTAACTAGTACAAATGCCCGTGCGTTGCACCGGGCGAGAAAAGGGACACGACCTGCTTCATGTGCCAAAAAACGTGTATTCCTCACAACATTATTGAGCAAATAATAAAGTGTGTGGTTAGCCTAAAAAACCTGCTTCATGTGCCTTTGATCTTTTTCTTATATCCAATTTTAATAACTGTCCATGATAAGGTTAAACCTGGAAATTTTCTTATTATTAATAAAAGTTGACGTTTACATGAAAATTGGAACACTTTTTTATGAACAGTTAATGTTTTTAGTAAATTGAAACATTTCTCTAAAAAGGATTTTTTAACAGATGTTATTTCAAAGAATGTTTTGTCTTTTTGAAAATTATATTTTATTTGTAATTGTTTTCTGCACTATTTGGGCTTGGACCAAAAATAAGGACTTGCCTACACAAACACGCACGCTCTTAGAAAAAGAAGACACTCGTTGCGAGATGAACTGCACACACTGTCTCTCCTCCCGTTCCCCATCTCGTTATCCCTAGTAAACGAATAATTGCCCCTCTTCATTTAATTATCCATGCGTTGCAACATGAACCTAACATAATTTGCATGTTTGAAAAGTCACCCGGGATTCAGATATCTTGGCTAAAGCAAATGCATAAATAAATTCCGGTGTTGTTGCTCCATGTAGTCCCCTTGTGCTGCCTTGTTGGAGAATGAAGAATGAACCGCGATATAATTTGCATGTTTGAAAAACTTGACTGAGATTCAGTCATCTAGTCTATAGCAAATACGTAACTCAATACCTCACTATGATATGCATAAACCTTATGGCCCTCTTAAACACAAACAATGATAATTCTTGTGGGATCTTCTCTCACATAGAGTGTGAGAATTGCAAGAGCAGGACAAATAATCGTACACAAAAGATAAACTGAACACTGAGCCATCGAAGTGAATCAGAGCTAGTCATGATCCACCCACCCAGTTGCTCTGTTGGCTTCATGTCTTTGCTCACCTCTCAACAAAGCGACCATTATAACATTGTACTACCCCAAGTAGTGTTCCTCTATGTCGTCTCATGGTTTCATTCGAGTTTTTTTCCGCTATTATTTACCAATGAACATAGAAAGGGGTCACCAAAGGTATCTTCAGATATAACTTATCCAGGGCCATCAGTTATGGTATAAGCATCCAATGGTATATTCAGATATAACTTATATACAACAAATAGAGCCAACCAAAAGGTGTCTTCAGATATAAAGCCAAGTAAAAAATTGTCACCCTGGAAAAATATTGCATACTTGAGAGATCTGTATGCACGTTTCCATCTCTGTTTACAATTTGCGACCGTGTGAGCATGGTCCATGTTACAGTAAAAGAAAGCGAAGAAAAACTGTACTGAAACAGATGACCTTTGTACAGGAAGAAAAACTAACCATGAATAGATTAGCTTTAAGTCACATGATGGGGAAAAGGTAGATTTACCATTGGGAAAAAATAGTTATTATTAGCACTAAGACTCACATCAGGCATAAAAGATAAGCAATGCCAACAGAAGTACCACAATTTGAGTCGAAACCTGACATGGGTAGTAGACGATTACTTTTGCTTGAAAAAAATACACCAAAGCTTCCATTGGTCACTAAAACTTCTGGCAGAATATATGGTCCAGCAGAAAGCTACACTACCGGCAAGTATAAAAGCTCATCCTTGTTATCTGTTTTGAATCTTCTCTAAAATTAAGGACATTACTGGCATAATTGGTCCATCAATCACTCGCTGCTAAGTGAAAATAATTGATCGACTAAAATGGGAGCACACACTATATTCGATAGCATGTCGAACAATACCAAATGTACCAACACTCAATGAGAAAAAATTAGGGGCAAAACTTATCGATGAGCACAATGCACCTTTTCAAAGGAGAAGTGATGTTTACCAGTTTTGAGCTGCAATACAAAATAACTACCATGCCTCTCTCTCAATGCGAAAGAGGATGTTAATTTACAACAGTCATCCCATCTACTGATCATAAAGCTGTGGATTGTGCTGGAACAGAATCAAGAAAATATCAGATGCCCTTAGCCCAGTAAGCATGACTCAACGAGTCAAGAACCCATAAGCCCACGACTTTCATTACAACATGGTAACCCATTCGTGTTGCCAGTTACTGCCCTTGCTGCCCATGACCTCCAGAGCCCTCCTTTTGGCTAAGCCTAGCCGCCGGCTCGACCTTGCCAGAGTGTCTCTGTCGTTCGCCGACTGAGCCCACCAACGAATTTGCCCAGCGAGCTCTTCCTCAAACCTCCACGGGTAGTTAACTCTACAGAGAGAAGGGGGCAGGAGAAAGAATGGCATAAATTCTTATCAATCATCATCATCTTACAAATAACAACTCAGAAATGACATATAAGTATAAGCAGGTAGAACATTGCTCTTCTACAATAAAAGATTACGAAAAGTTTATTGATCCAACTATTCAATAGTAGATAATGGTACAGTTGTGGGTAATGGAACAGACACATTCTATTTATTACCCTAATTTGTTAACTTAAAGGCAATTGATAAAGAAAATTTAAGATAAACATGGCCACTCTGTGTAAGCAAAATAACACAAGCAGTGGCAAGAAATAGGATACAGAGATTACAACATGTCAGTACACAATCTGACTTCACCTATCAAGACTAATAGTTGTTCTCTTTTAGTGGTAATCTATTTGGGAGAGTTGTAGATTTGTTCATAACAAAGAAAAAAATGATTGTTCTGAATCACTAATTTTATGCACCAAGTATCATTCAAATAGGGATATGCAGCACTAAGGTTGAAGAATAATAAACCTGACCGAAGGTTGGATGATCCGTAGTTTGGTTGAGGATGGAGATACCAAGGAATTGATTATCCCACTCTCTCTGTTTTAGTCGTCAAGGGTGCCCAACAATGTATTTTTTTTGGATGGCTACTGCATAACGGAAGACTGAACACATGTCAAAATTTACACAAGACCATACTTGATTCAGACATCTGCCCCATGTGTCTCTACGCCACAGAAACTTGCTCTCATCTATTCATTCAGTGTCCTACAGCAAAAGTTGTTTGGTGTGCTACTGGAATACTCCAAACTGCCAGGACATCAAACTTGGAAGCGTTTCATCACTTTTCTCATCCTTTGGAATATTTGGGATCCTTGAAACTCTCAAGTTTTCAGACAATACATGAAGCACGGCAATATGGCACGGCAAGTTGTTTTGAGACAATACATGAAGCAGCCCAAGCACTCCCTCTTCAAGTATCTCATAGAGCTTGGGCGCGACGATGACGCACGGCAATATGGCATGACCAGGAGGAAGGGGATCCAGTGGGGGGCACGGTGGAGCGCTATGTACGGCGGCGATCTGGGGCAGTGGCGAGCAACGCCTAACGCTGGTGGCGACACGAACAAACGCTTGTTGGCCGGAGAACATCGAGCTCGGAGCACAGACAGACGGCGACATCGATCGGGGAGACTCGCGGCGGCCATTGGGACCATGCCGGCGGCAGCGGCGGCGGCGCATCTCGTAACTCTAGAGAGGGACGGGGGATCAAGAGCGAGCGAGACGGGATTTTGGAATTAGGCATCGACGAGATTAATATATGGCTTCTAAATATCATGACAGAGACGGGGATAGAGATAATTGAGAGAGAGAGAGAGGCGTCCCCAGCAGCTAGCTCAACTGACGTCGAACCTTGTCGTTGTTTGTCGATGCCTCAAACACCTGCAACATATAGCAGAAAAAACAAAGAAGGAAGCGCAGCAGCAGCTCCTCCGATATAAGCATTGGCTGCCGTCACCAAAGGGGAGGGTGGGATGCAACAAAGCATGGATAAATTAACACATAAAAGCTACCAAAAAATTGAGCTCAAACAGTAGCAAGTTGATGACCACGGGAGCCACAAACAGTACCCATTTTTTCCATCCTTCAGTAGCAACTCCCTAAATTCAAGATTGAACAATTCAACTAACAAATGTAGTTCAGTCAGGCATCAATTCAACTAACAAATTCATGGTTAACCTTGCTGTTCAATTCAAGGAACAATCAACACTTTAACAGTATCAACAAAAGTGACCTCAAACAGCAGCCAATTGAGCCCAAACGCCTCAATGGCCACGAACAAGAGCAGAGAGAGGAGGGGGCGAACTCACTTGAAAGACAGAAACGAGGACGGTCCATGGTGGTGCGTCCCGAGCTGCAGCAAGGCAAGGTCGACCCCTCCTTCCTCAAGCATCCAATCCTTACCCTGCACATCTACCATGGAGGATCAAACCAGATATTAGAGAGAGAAAAGGGGGAGATAGGGGAGGGGATGAACTCACCGTCTCACCCCATGGCCACCTGGTTGCGGAGAAACATCTTGGAGACGGAGCTGCGTGTGGGGGCGCGGTGGGCGTCGGAGAAGAGCTGCCGGAGCCACGCCAGTGTGGAGGCGCCCGAAACCCTCGCCATGGTGAGGCCTTAAGGTCACCACTGGTGGCCGTGAGTGGCGAATCCCGCTGGGGAAATAGACCTAGTGGAGCGAGGCGAGCTCGAGCCGGTGCTACTCGAGCACGCGCCCACGACGTCCGCCTTCTCCTCCGCCGCGGTTGTAGGTCCGATGAAAAGGGCGCCGCCCCTCAACTGCTCGTGCTCCGCCGTCGCTGCCGTCGCTGGAAAGGCCAGTTTGGATAAGATGAACGAGAGGGACGCGGACTGAATATCTTACAAACGTAGGGGTCTTTTTGTAAAAACAAAGCGTTTTTTCAGAATTCACTTTAAAAAGGACTGCGGGTTGAATATCTAAAGACACAAGGGCGTTTTTGCAAAAACCCTGACGACGTACGACCAGAAGCACTAATCGCTTTATTAGTATATATAGGGAAAGATTAGCCCCCCTAACGCGAGCTCAATCCTGGAAGCCCACAAATAAGCCCATGTAGATGTGATGTCTCAATAGCTTTGTGTGAAAGCCCATCACGTAAGACAAAAGCAGGTGCCCAGGTCGTGTATGGAACCGCTGATCAGGGGATCGATCTCTTCATTGTTTCATCTTTCAACGCCGCCGCACAACGCACGCATCAAGCTCCCTAACATCCGCCAGATCGCACAGGCAGCGCGGCTGCGCCGGCTCCAGCGACGCGGACAGCCGAACCTGCGACCAGCCAAAATCAACGGCAGGAGCAACCGAGCAAGAAAATTCTCCAGTAAGGCAGTGAGTCTCCTTTAATTCATACCATGTAATTATATATACGTGCGAATTGATCTCTACTACTAGTAGTAGGCTGCAGAAATTCAATTCTTCAGATAGATCGAATTAATTAGAGCCAACAATTTCTTGTTTATCCTCACAAATAATTACTGTAAATTAGGCATGACACACTAATTCTCTTGTTTATCCTCACAGATAGATCGAGTTACTGTAAATTTAAATTGTCACCGATCTTCTTGGTGTTCGCAAAGACAATTGTAAACTAATAGAAATGTAACTTCTTTGCATTGCTGATTGAACATATGTTCTGTACTGAAACACAAAAATAATTATCATGTTGCAATGCTAGAATTTGTTTG
>NC_041393.1:618494694-618496253 GCF_002162155.2 Triticum dicoccoides | reverse complement strand
TGCCCCTGGCTGGCGTGGCCACACAACACCATTTGAACTCGACACCCACAAGCAAAGTACGTGTACACGCCACGTGTGCACACACATGCATACATATACATAATCACATCATGCAATTTGAACCTATCTCGATTCATGGGATCGTTCCATCACCAACCCTAGCTAGCTTTGCATGCATGCATGAATGACGTGTTCGTGAACCAGCTGCTCATGCATGCACGTGACCTCGGCACAACAAAACCCTAAAAAAATTCAAAAAGTAAAAGGCTATGTAGACAACTTGTAGCTAGGTATTACGTGATGAGCTCACAAGAGACAACCAGCGTGTCCATGCTGTTAAGGAAACCTCATCATCCTTTTTATTCTTTGTTCTTTTTGCGACGGAAGGAAACATCATCTTCTGCTAGTGCAGCTTTCTTTCTCATTTCTCCATTTCTTGTCCAGACCAGATACTAACCTATTTAGCAAATTTGCTGCTGAATTTTGCAGTGACTTCACGAAGACGGCGCATAGGTTGACCATACTAACGGACACGAGGGACGATACCGCGATAGCCTACTGAGCTAGGGGGAAGGAAGCTGTTTGGCCACTTGTACGCAAACTCCGAAGGCCGATCGCCGCAGCCTGGATGCAGGCAGCTTCAGTTTTTCTCCGATTATTAGAGATCCCAGAATGGGACGGGTGATTGTTTGTGTGGTGATCCATGAACAGTTTTTTTTCCTTTTTTTTTTAGTTGTGTTGGCTACCACCCATTATGATGATGATGTAGTAACTCCGGCTCAGAATCCATGGCGGTTCGTTGCTGCAAATCCTGGGAAGAATGAATGCCTGAATCTTCTTTTTCTGAAACATGCGTGTGGTCCATCAATGTCGGAACCAAACGCAAAACAGACACATATATGCCCTTGTTCGGTGAGCTGGATCCACCGCGAGGGGTGGCGACGGGAGATGCGGACATGGCTGGCCATGGCCATGGGACGAGGCGAGATGGGTGCAGGCCACCTCTCCGGTTCCTTCGAGGGCGTGATGTGAACGGATGTGGAGCGAGCGCGTAGTGTCCGCATCCGTGTCTGTCTGTGTTGTGGCGATCTGGACTGGAGGGATGGCAAAGCGGAGCAAGCCAACAAAGGCGCCTGTGGTCGATGGAGCGCGACATTTGCTGCCACAGTGCCACAGTTGTGCTGCTGCCATCCTCTTTCGCTTTCCGTTGCGATGGCGCTTTCCTAACCGAACATATCATGTACTCCCTCCGTCCCAAAATTCTCGTCTTAGATTCATCAAGATAGGAAGTATCTAACACTAAAACGTGACTAAATACATCCGCATTTAGACAAATTGAAGACAAGAATTTTGGAACGGAGGGAGTACTTTGGTTGTAGTCAAAAGTCGTTTTATCCTTGGAAAGAGCTACGGTGTGAAGTGTGAACCCCCTCTCTTTTCACCCCTCTGTTGTCGCCGCCTCGTATCTGTCTCTCTCCTTTGATCAGTGTCGTGTCGATCTTCTCTTTTGTCCTCTAATAACACGTCTCCATCCACTGCAACTCTTTCTCACCCTTGCC
>NC_041393.1:618484683-618493982 GCF_002162155.2 Triticum dicoccoides | reverse complement strand
GGGGGGTTGGGGGTTTTGGGGGGTTAATTTAGGTGTTTCATATATTGTGTTAGCTAGCTAATTAATAGAGAGAAGTGTCCTCTCTTATGTCCGTATTTGGTCGACGCTACGTACTGTACATAGAGAGGCCCTCGACACGCTAGCTAGTAAGAAAATGAAGGAAACCATTAAGTACAGAAGTTCGTCATGCATACCGAGAGAAGTGGTCGATCGACCTCTCCTTCTCCGAGAGATTGGTCGAACAACAAGTTTTCGTATTATCTATCCGACGCTACTGGCTACATACATATATAATATGTAAGATCTCTTATAATCCCGTAGCATTTGAAATCAACTTCCACATGGTATTCTCCGGCTTTATTGATGACGTGGTCAAGAAAGAATCCCGCCAGTTCCTCTTGAATTGCTTTCATGCGATCTTGTGGGAGTAGTTCATTCCGCATCTGCAACGTATAATTTGAAGAAGGGGGTTAATACATATATATGAATGAAACTCAACAGAAATGATGGTGTAATAAAATAAAATTGTGAATATTATTTTTTACGCACTTCATATTGTATTTTAGAGTAGCCCCGCTTATTTTTCAAAGTCGCGTTGTAGATGAACTCGCACACGTAGTATCCACAGAAATCATTCTCTTGTTCCTGCCACAAGCACTTTACGAGAAATAGAGGTCAATCAAATTGATAATGAAGCATTATAAATGGCATTGATGAAAGTATAGCTATAGAATCAACGGGAGATGCGCGCAACTAGCTAGCTAGTAGTACTTACTTTCGGGTATGTATATCGCAGCTCCTTCGGCAGTCCCGGAGCTTCTGCGGTGAACTGTTTTCAAACCCTGCAAGACAAAGAAAATAATTATTATTACTTGAGACAACATGAAATGAACAAAAAGTTGCCGATATGGTGCGATAATGATCGATTGAACTTACTTGTTGAGCATTTTAGTCATGTCCACATAGGTTTCGGGATCTTTTCGTCTCGAGTCTAAGACGGTTACTAGTCCCCGCTCAAGCTTAATCTCCAGAAGAACATAGTGGAAGTTGTGCACGCATGCATAACTCATCAATTACATTACTATAACCTCGCTCGAGTAATAAGGGAAACCGAATATGCACACGACAGTAACACTCACTCGAAGTTGTAAGGAAAGAGTATTAAATCTGTGTTTTGATTTTTGATCAACGATTGTAGCAAGTTGTCCTCGGCCTCTGCGGCCTTCTTTTTAACCTGAAATTCATGTATGATATTTGTGTTAAGGAACCCAATATCATACATTTCTTATTTTTTGCACTCGACGATCTTCAATCTGCATAATATAGTGAGGATAATTAATTATAAATACATGCAATGAAAGAGCCGAGCTATATATAGAGACTTAATGACAGAAATAGTACTTACAGACAGTAGCAAAAGACCGTTAATTTATCGAGGGCCTTTTGATTGAAGAACTCGAAGAACTCCTTAAATGGAACAGGCAACAGATCAGTTCCAACGAGGTCGTGCTCCTCTGAAATTCTCAGATACAAAGTATTTTTTCCCTAGACTCTCTGCAGGTTTTCATGTACCAATTATGGAATCTTCGCATCATCGTTGTTAGAGATTTTTCATCTTTGACGAGAGGCTTCCCATACTCATATCTGTGTTCGTTCACCTCCAAGAAATCAAAATGTACATCGTCAGGCAGGTAATCTCTAAGATTGTTATAACCGGGCATCGTCCCTGGAGCATTAGCAACGATGTCGCTAGACACATTAAGCGGGGGGCACGATTGCTTTGCTTGTTCGCCGAGCTGGGCAATTTTTGTCCCAACTGCTCGTTCTTTTAACCTTTGATCACTGACAGTACTTCCCGACCGCTCCGCTTCGAGATATGCCTGTTCAGTAATGCGCTCATAGTTGGTTCTTGATGGAGACTTTGGTGGTTTCCTCAGGGCATCGATAGTGCGCTTTGCTTTCACCGGGCGCAACTTTTTCTTCGGGCCTCGTTTCTTTACCGAAGTTGAGCTTGATCTGGAGGGCTAGAGAAAAAACAAGAAAGACGATAGTTAATTAATATGTGTACATATGAAAACAATGAATGCATCAATTAACTAGTCAGCACAGGCTTAACTAATATATATATATATATATATATATATATATATATATATATATCTGGCCGGACTCGGTTCGGTCATCGGAGCAGTTAGCATGGTCTCCTTCTTGTACCTCCATTGGGTCACCGGAGCCATCATGAACAAAGCCCTCTTCTTGTACCGGCATTAATGGGCCGGAGCCATCATGAACATAGCCCTCTTCTTCACCCAGTACTTCCTGATCGGTGTCATTGAGAAATAACGCAACGACATCACTTTCTTGTGCGATTATGTCCCGCGACGAAGCAACAGAAGCGATGTTGGGTGGCCTCGAGAGAGTGGGAGTGCTCCATAGTTTTTGCAAATATTTATAACATGTCAATTATTATTAAAACATGGTACAGATGGATATATATTAGTGGAAAACATAGAACTAGCTAGCTAATCACAATAATGAATCATGTTAGTGGCCTCGACGCAGCTTCTTTAGGGTTTGGGGTGGCCTACACAACGCTTCAAGGGTTTGGGGTGGCCTCGACACAACGCTTCAAGGGTTTAGGGTGGCCTTGACAACAACGCTCTTTTAACTTGGTAAATTTGGGTGGCCTCGAGAGAGTTTGTCGGGTAGGGGCGCGGCGGGAGGGGGTAGGAGACCAACATCATTTTTTCTCTAGGGTTTGGGTGTCCTCGAGAGTTTTGGTCGAGCGAGAGGGCCGAGGGGGGTGCTGCCGTGGTATAAGTTATCACGGTCGAGAGGGGGTATATATATCGACCACCCCCTCATGTCGAAGTTATCCGGGAGGGGGTTATATCGACAACGACGCGACATACATATACATGGGAAAATAATGTTATCGGGGAGGGGTATATCGGTACCCCCCCCCTCGTGTTCAAGTTCTCGGGAGGGGGTATATCGACAACGACATACCCGATAAAAAATAAGAAGACAAAAGAAGAAATAAAAAGAGGATAAGAAGAAAGGAATAGAAGAGAAGCAATCGAAGAAAAAAAGAAAAAAGAAGAAGAAGAAGAAAGGAATAGAGGAGAAAGAAGAAAAAAATAGAAAAATAGAAAAAAATAGAAAAAATCTATTTTTCTATTTTTTTCTTCTTTCTCCTCTATTCCTTTCTTCTTCTCCTCTTCATTTTCTTCTTTTTTCCTCTTATTATTTATTTATCCTCTTCTTCCTCTCCTCTTCGTCTTCTTTCTTCCTCTTCTTATTTTCTTTTTTCCTATCCCGTGGTCTAAAATCGGTCTATGCACGATAGAAAATTCTGAAAAAATTACATCATATCTATGATCCCTCGACGTCCCCGCGTCTCTCATGAACAAAAAAAACTATGAATAAAAAACATCATGTTCTATGAAAAATATATATCATATATTTCATCCACATCCATGCATACATCATATATATATATGTGATCTATGAAAAAAACATCATATTCTATAAAAAAATCATCATATATATATGAACAAAAACAATTATGATAACAAGCATATATATCATCATATATATGAAAAAAACAAGCATATACATATATATGAAAAATATATATATATATATATATATATATATATATATATGAAAAAAATGCTGCGCCGGCCGGACCGCAAGTGAGGAGGACGGCGACGGCGACGACGGAGGCGGGGTAGGGGGCGACAGCGACGGAGACGACGGGGGCAGGCCGGGGCGGCGCGCATCGGGGAAGGGGAGCGGGCGACGGCGATCGAGGGCGCGGGCAACGGCGAGGGCGCGGGCGACGGCGGCGGCGGGCGACGTCGGGGCAGCCTGGCGGCATCGATGTCGTCGGCGTCGTCGGGGGCGATCGGGGGCGGCAACTGCGAGATGAGAGTGAAAAAATCCTAAGTGTGAACTTATATAGCGAGGCCTTTAGTCCCGGTTGGTGGCACAAACCGGGACTAAAGGGTGCATTAGTCCCGATTGGTGCCACCAACCGGGACCAAAGGTCCCTTTTCAGCAGCCCAAAGGGCGGGAAGCGGCGGCCTTTGGTCCCGGTTGGTGGTATCAACCGGGACTAAAGGGTGGGCATTGGTATCGGTTGGTGCCACGGACCGGTACCAATGCACCTCCTTTAGTCCCGGTTGGTGCCACCAACCGGGACCAAAGGCCCCTGTGCTGCTCGCGTCGCGGCCAACGTTTAGTCCCACCTCGCTAGTTGAGAGGGGCGCGCAGTGAAACATAAGCCCCACTGTCGCACCCCTCTCGAACTCCTCTCCACTACAGGCTTACGGGCCTACTTGCTACTACTTTGCCTGATGGGCCTTCTGGGCCTACTGCGGGCCTGAATCCTAGCCCATGGATGGGTTTCTAGTCGTATTCAGGCCGTGGTGGCCTAGTTGGTGGCAATTTTTTTATTTTTTTCCTAGTTTTTTTGTTCTATTTTTTGCTTTATTTATTTTGTTTTGTTTCTACTTACAACAAAATAGTTATTTATTTTATTTTGTTTTGTTTATAATTACTTATTTATTTTATTTATGATAATTCTTTTTGCTATTAAAGTTTCTAACAAAACAAGTTCTTTATGAATATTCTTTTTGCTTTTAATGATTTTGAAGAGAAAATACTTTGATAATTTTAGTTGCATCAATTTTATATAATTTTAGTTTCAATAATACTAGAAGTTGCTTATAATGTTTTGAACAGAAAATATTTTGATAATTTTAGTTTCATAAATTTTATTTATGTTATTAAAGTCTTTTTTGTTTCTACTTATAACAAAATACTTGTTTATTTTATTTTATTTTGTTTATAATTACTTATTTATTTTATTTTATGATAATTCTTTTTGCTATTAAAGTTTCTAACAAAAAAAGTTCTTTATGAATATTCCTTTTGCTTTTAATGATTTTGAACAAAAAATACTTTGATAATTTTAGTTGCACCAATTGTATATAATTTTAGTTTCAATAATACTAGAAGTTGCTTATAATGTTTTGAATAGAAAATACTTTGATAATTTTAGTTTCATAAATTTTATTTATGTTATTAAATTTTTTTTGTTTCTACTTATCTATTTTATTAAAGTATATATTATTTTGTTTCAAATAACTTATTTATTTTATTTTATTTTGTTTCTCACTTCATTTGGTATTTTTCATGCATTTACTGATTATTTTGAGCTATAAGACCATGAAATTAAAAAGCATTTGAAATGAACTCTGAAAAGATTCCAAGTTCGCGTGGTATCATCATTTCACCCACATAGCATGTGCAAGAAAATAGAGAGGCTAACGGCAAAAACTGGATGCACTTCGTGTACAAAATAGACAATCTCCTTCGAAGTATCAGTGCTTCATACAGAAACTTATCTGTTACAAAGAGATTTTTTTTAACTTATTTGAACCCCCTTGTTTTTCTGTGTTTAAAATGCACCATTCAAAGCCACATCATCAATTTACAACCCTTTCTGACTTCATTTGTTATTTTTCATGCATTTACTGATTATTTTGAGCTATAAGACAATGAAGTTGAAAAGCAATTGAAATGAACTCTGAAACCAAAGTACATACATAGTTCTCCAGAGCATTAAAACCAAAGTACATACATAGTTCTCGTTGAACAACATATAACTTTCCAGAGCATCTAATTAAACCATACATTGAAATTATGTAAAATATTTCAATGCAAAAACTAATGCGATCATAACCGCAACCAAGGTAACAACTGATCCAACTGCATAATGATACCAAGCCTCGGTATGAATGGCATATTTTCTAATTTTTTTAATCTTCAACCGCATTGAATCCATCTTGATCTTGTGATCATCGACGACATCCGCAACATGCAACTCCAATATCATCTTCTCCTCCTCAATTTTTCTTATTTTTTCCTTCAACTAATTGTTTTCTTCTTCAACTAAATTTAACCTCTCGATAATAGGGTCGGTTGGAATTTCTGGTTCAACAACCTCCTAGATAAATAAAATCTATGTCACATTGGTCGGCATAATTGTCATAAACAATAAATGAATCAAATAGTTATGAAAAGATAATATATACCACATCTGAATCATAGACAGGACGAGGGCCTACGGGGGCGGATACCAAAACCATCGCACCATATTATAACAAGGAATAATAAAAGTAAGAAAATTAAACAAGTATCTATTTCAAGTCAGAATTTTTTCTTTTAGAAAGAAGATAACAACAAGAGGCTAACCACGGTGGTGCCGGCGACGAGATCGACGCGGGTGATCGAAGGCGGTGAAGACGGGGCCGGGACGGGGCGTGACGGACCACTAAATCTAGACAAATCTCGTTGAAAATGGAGCTCGGAGGTCGAGTTTCGAGAGGAGAAAGCTTGGCTCGGGCATTTCATCGAACACCTCATATGCATAGGAGGTGAACTAGAGCACCCAAATGCCTTCCCCTCGCCGGCTTGACAAAACAGAGCACTGTGGAGTGCTCTGCCGCGGCGATGGGGTATATATAGGCAAGTTTTTGGTCCCTGTTCGTGGCATGAACCAGGACTAAAGCCACCCCTTCTGTCCCGGTTCAAGCCACGAACCGGGACCAATGGTTGTGGGCCAGCAGCGAGGACCATTGGTCCCGGTTCGTGGCTCGAACCAGGACAAATGGTTCCACACGAACCGGGACCAATGCCCACGAGGCCCCGGCAGGCCCCCTGGGCTCACGAACCGGGTCTAATACCCCCCATTGGTCTCGGTTCTTGAAGAACCTGGACTAATGGGCTGGCCAGGGCCGAACGGTAGCCATGTTTTCTACTAGTGGTAGTTGAGAGGGGCGCGCAGTGGTTTATAAGCCCCACTGCCGCACCCCTCTCGAGCTCCTCTCCACTGCAGGCTTACGGGCCTACTTGCTACTGCTTTGCCTGATGGGCCTTCTGGGCCTATTGCGGGCCTGAATCCTGGCCCATGGATGGGTTTCTAGTCGTATTCACGCCGTGGTGGCCGAGTTGGTGGCAATTTTTTTATTTTTTCCCAGTTTTTTTGTTTTCTTTTTTGCTTTATTTATTTTGTTTTGTTTCTACTGACAACCAAATACTTATTTATTTTATTTTATTTTGTTTATAATTACTTATTAATTTTATTTTATGATAATTCTTTTTGCTATTAAAGTTTCTAACAAAAAAAGTTCTTCATGAAAATTCTTTTTGCTTTTAATGATTTTGAATAGAAAATACTTTGATAATTTTAGTTGCATCAATTTTATATAATTTTAGTTTTAATAATACTAGAAGTTGCTTATAATGTTTTGAACAGAAAATACTTTGATAATTTTAGTTTCATAAATTTTATTTATGTTATTAAAGTTTTTTTTGTTTCCACTTATCTATTTTATTAAAGTTTATATTATTTTGTTTCGAATTACTTATTTATTTTATTTTATTTTGTTTATGACTTCATTTGTTTCAATTTACTTATCTATTTTATTTTGTTTCAATTTTTTTGAACTTATTTGAACTCCCTTGTTTTTCTGTGTTCGAAATGCACCATTCAAAGCCACATCATCAATTTACAACCTCTTCTAACTTTATTTGTTATTTTTCATGCATTTGGTGATTATTTTAAGCTATAAGACCATGAAATTGAAAAGCATTTGAAATGAACTCTGAAAAGGTTCCAAGTTGGCATGGTATCATCATTTCACCCACATAGCATGTGCAAGAAAGTAGAGAGGCTTATGGCAAAAACTGGATGCACTTCGTGTACAAAACAGACAATCTCCTTCGAAATCAGGGTTTCATACGGAAACTCGTCTGTTACAAAGGGATTTCATTTTTTTGAACTTATTTGAACCCCCTTGTTTTTCTGTGTTCAAAATGCACCATTCAAAGCCACATCATCAATTTACAACCCTTTCTGACTTTATTTGTTATTTTTCATGCATTTACTAATTATTTTGAGCTATAAGACCATGAAGTTGAAAATCATTTGAAATGAACTCTGAAACCAAAGTACATACATAGTTCTCCAGAGCATTAAAACCAAAGTACATACATAGTTTTTATTGAACAACATATAGCTCCCCAGAGCATCTAATTAAACCATACATTGAAATTATGTAAAACATTTCAATGCAAAAACAAATGCGATCATAACCGCAACCAAGGTAACAACTGATCCACCTGCATAATGATACCAAGCCTCGGTATGAATGACATATTTTCTAATCTTTTTAATTTTCAACCGCATTGCATCCATCTTGATCTTGTGATCATCGACGACATCCGCAACATGCAACTCCAATATCATCTTCTCCTCCTCAATTTTTCTTATTTTTTCCTTCAAGTAATTGTTTTCTTTTTCAACTAAATTTAACCTCTAGATAATAGGGTGGGTTGGAATTTCTGGTTCAACAACCTCCTAGATAAATAAAATCTATGTCACATTGGTCGGCATAATTGTCATAAACAATAAATGAACCAAATAGTTATGAAAAGATAATATATACCACATCTGAACCATAGACAGGATGAGGGCCGACGGGGGCGGATACCAAAACCATCGCACTATATAATAACAAGGAATAATAAAAGTAAGAAAATTAGACAAGTATCTATCTGAAGTCAGAATTTTTTTCTTTCAGAAAGAAGATAAGAACAAGAGGCTCACCACGGTGGTGCCGGCGACGAGATCGGCGCGGGCGATCGACGGCGGTGAACACGGGGCGGGGACGGGGCATGACGGACCGCTAAATCTAGACAAATCTCGTTGAAAATGGAGCTCGGAGGTCGAGTTTCGAGAGGAGAAAGCTTAATTAGTGTGGCTCGGGCATTTCATCGAACACCTCATGTGCATAGGAGGTGAACTAGAGCACCCAAATGCCCTCCCCTCGCCGGCTTGACAAAACAGAGCACTCTGAAGTGCTCTGCTGCGGCGGTGGGTATATGTAGGCAAGTTATTTGTTCCGGTTCGTGGCATGAACCGGGACTAAAGCCACCCCTTCTGTCCCGGTTCAAGCCACGAACCGGGACCAATGGTTGTGGGCTAGCAGCGAGGACCATTGGTCCCGGTTCGTGGCTCGAACCGGGACAAATGGTTCCACACGAACCGGGACCAATGCCCACGAGGCACCGGCTGACCCCCTGGGATCACGAACCGGGTCTAATACCCCCCATTGGTCCCGGTTCTTGAAGAACCAGGACTAATGGGCTGGCCAGGGCCGAACGGTAGCCCTGTTTTCTACTAGTATTACCTGTCCAACCGTCGATGATCATTTTTTTTAATTTCA
>NC_041393.1:618407462-618484468 GCF_002162155.2 Triticum dicoccoides | reverse complement strand
GCATACGCACTCCCTTGCTTCCCATCCACTCCCCGCCTCCTGGTCCCCTTTCTGTCTCCATATATGGCCATGCCCATGAAGCAAAAAATATGGATTGAACGCTTGCCTTATTTTATTTTATTTTCTGTTTTGATTTCTAGATTATGACATTACATGTGTGTATTACCCACTTCGATCTCTTCAGGTCACTACTCTATAGTTACCTTCCTCATCAAAGTTCAATGGGTGGAGGAATTTACTCTCACTACTGAAGGAAATATGCCCTAGAGGCAATAATAAAGTTATTATTTATTTCCTTATATCATGATAAATGTTTATTATTCATGCTAGAATTGTATTAACCGGAAACATAATACATGTGTGAATACATAGACAAACAGAGTGTCACTAGTATGCCTCTACTTGACTAGCTCGTTAATCAAAGATGGTTATGTTTCCTAACCATAGACAAAAGAGTTGTTATTTGAGTAACGAGGTCACATCATTAGTTGAATGATCTGATTGACATGACCCATTCCATTAGCTTAGCACCTGATCGTTTAGTATGTTGCTATTGCTTTCTTCATGACTTATACATGTTCCTATAACTATGAGATTATGCAACTCCCGTTTGCCGGAGGAACACCTTGGGTTCTACCAAACGTCACAACGTAACTGGGTGATTATAAAGGAGCATTACAGGTGTCTCCAAAAGTAGATGTTGGGTTGGCGTATTTCGAGATTAGGATTTGTCACTCCGATTGTCGGAGAGGTATCTCTGGGCCCTCTCGGTAATGCACATCACATAAGCCTTGCAAGCACTGCAACTAATATGTTAGTTGTGAGATGATGTATTACGGAACGAGTAAAGAGACTTGCCAGTAACGAGATTGAACTAGGTATTGGATACCGACGATCGAATCTCGGGCAAGTAACATACCGATGACAAAGGGAACAACGTATGTTATTATGCGGTCTGACCGATAAAGATCTTCGTAGAATATGTAGGAGCCAATATGGGCATCCAGGTCCCGCTATTGGTTATTGACCGGAGACGAGTCTCGGTCATGTCTACATTGTTCTCGAACCCGTAGGGTCCGCACGCTTAAGGTTACGATGACAGTTATATTATGAGTTTACATGTTTTGATGTACCGAAGGAGTTTGGAGTCCCGGATGAGATTGGGGACATGACGAGGAGTCTCGAAATGGTCGAGACGTAAAGATTCATATATTGGATGATATGGTTAGGCCAAGGGGTCAAGCCCATGAGGCTTTAGATCGGTGCAAAAGGAGTTTTGCGGAGTCCAGGGGGCCAAACGCCGGAGACCCTGGCGTCTGGCCCTGGGCCAGACGCCGAGGCCCATGGCGTCTGGGCCAGACGCCAAGGATTGTGGCGTTTGGTCCTGGAGTCCGAGTGGGACTCTTGCCTTTCGGGAAAAACCGACTTTGACGAGGCTTTTGCTCCAAGTTTCGACCCCGGGGCTCAACATATAAATAGAGGGGCAGGGCTAGCACCAAAGACACAACAATTGATCCCTTGGATCTCTTAGCCGTGTGCGGTGCCCCCCTCCACGATAGTCCACCTCGATAATATCGTGGCGGTGCTTAGGCGAAGCCCTGCGACGGTAGAACATCAAGATCGTCACCACGCCGTCGTGCTGACGGAACTCTCCCTTGACACTCGGCTGGATCGGAGTTCTAGGGACGTCATCGAGCTGAACGTGTGCTAGAACTCGGAGGTGCCGTAGTTTCGGTGCTTGATCGGTCGGGCCGTGAAGACGTACGACTACATCAACCGCGTTGTGCTAACACTTCCGCTTACGGTCTACAAGGGTATGTAGACAACACTCTCCCCTCTCGTTGCTATACATCACCATGATCTTGCGTGTGCGTAGGAAATTTTTTGAAATTACTACGAAACCCAACAGTGGCATCCGAGCCTAGGTTACTTATGTTGATGTTATATGCACGAGTAGAACACAAGTGAGTTGTGGACGATACAAGTCATACTGCCTACCAGCATGTCATACTTTGGTTCGGCGGTATTGTTGGACGAGACGACCCGGACCAACCTTACGCGTACGCTTACGCGAGACCGGTTCCCTCGACGTGCTTTGCACATAGATGGCTTGCGGGCGACTGTCTCTCCAACTTTAGTTGAACCGAGTATGGCTACGCCCGGTCCTTGAGAAGGTTAAAACGGAGTCTATTTGACAAACTATCGTTGTGGTTTTGATGCGTAGGTGAGATTGGTTCTTACTTAAGCCCGTAGTGGCCACGTAAAACATGCAACAACAAAGTAGAGGACGTCTAACTTGTTTTTGCAGGGCATGTTGTGATGTGATATGGTCAAAGCATGATGCTGAATTTTATTGTATGAGATGATCATGTTTTGTAACCGAGTTATCGGCAACTGGCAGGAGCCATATGGTTGTCGCTTTATTGTATGCAATGCAATCGCGATGTAATGCTTTACTTTATTACTAAACGGTAGTGATAGTCGTGGAAGCATAAGATTGGCGAGACGACAATGATGCTACGATGGAGATCAAGGTGTCGCGCCGGTGACGATGGTGATCATGACGGTGCTTTGGAGATGGAGATCACAAGCACAAGATGATGATGGCCATATCATATCACTTATATTGATTGCATGTGATGTTTATCCTTTTATGCATCTTATCTTGCTTTGATTGACGGTAGCATTATAAGATGATCTCTCACTAAATTATCAAGAAGTGTTCTCCCTGAGTATGCACCGTTGCCAAAGTTCGTCGTGCCCAGACACCACGTGATGATCGGGTGTGATAAGCTCTACGTCCATCTACAACGGGTGCAAGCCAGTTTTGCACACGCAGAATACTCAGGTTAAACTTGACGAGCCTAGCATATACAGATATGGCCTCGGAACACGGAGACCGAAAGGTCGAGCGTGAATCATATAGTAGATATGATCAACATAACGATGTTCACCATTGAAAACTACTCCATCTCACGTGATGATCGGTCATGGTTTAGTTGATTTGGATCACGTAATCACTTAGAGGATTAGAGGGATGTCTATCTAAGTGGGAGTTCTTAAATAATATGATTAATTGAACTTTAATTTATCATGAACTTAGTCCTGGTAGTATTTTGCAAATTATGTTGTAGATCAATAGCTCGCGTTGTTGCTTCCCTGTGTTTATTTTGATATGTTCCTAGAGAAAATCATGTTGAAAAATGTTAGTAGCAATGATGCGGATTGGATCCGTGATCTGAGGTTTATCCTCATTACTGCACAGAAGAATTATGTCCTTGATGCAGCGCTAGGTGACGGACCTATTGCAGGAGCAGATGCAGACGTTATGAACGTTTGGCTAGCTCAATATGATGACTACTTGATAGTTTAGTGCACCATGCTTAATGGCTTAGAATCGGGACTTCAACGACGTTTTGAACGTCATGGAGCATATGAGATGTTCCAGGAGTTGAAGTTAATATTTCAAGTAAATACCCGAGTTGAGAGATATGTAGTCTCCAACAAGTTCTATAGCTAAAAGATGGAGGAGAATCGCTCAACTAGTGAGCATGTGCCCAGATTGTCTGAGTACAACAATCGCTTGAATCAAGTGGGAGTTAATCTTCCAGATAAGATAGTGATTGACAGAATTCTCTAGTCACCATCACCAAGTTAGTAGAACTTCGTGATGAACTATGATATGCAAGGGATAACGGAAACAATTCCCAAGCTCTTCGTAATGCGGAAATTGACGAAGGTAGAAATCGAGAAAAACATCAAGTGTTGATGGTAGACAAGACCACTAGTTTCAAGAAAAGGGCAGAGGGAAGAAGGGGAACTTCAAATAGAATGGCAAGCAAGTTGCTGCTCAAGTGAAGAAGCCCAAGTCTGGTCCTAAGACTGAGACTAAGTGTTTCTACTGCAAAGGGACTGGTCACTGGAAGCGGAACTACCCCAAGTGATTGGCAGATAAGAAGGATGGCAAAGTGAACATAAGTATATTTTATATACATGTTATTGATGTGTACTTTACTAGTGTTTATGGCAACCCCTCAGTATTTGATACTAGTTCAGTTGCTAAGATTAGTAACTCGAAACGGGAGTTGCAGAATAAACAGAGACTAGTTAAGGGTGAAGTGACGATGTGTGTTGGAAGTGGTTCCAAGATTGATATGATCATCATCGCACACTCCCTATACTTTCGGGATTAGTGTTGAACCTGAATAAGTGTTATTTGGTGTTTGCGTTGAGCATGAATATGATTTTATCATGTTTATTGTAATACGGTTATTCATTTAAGTAAGAGAATAAATTGTTGTTCTGTTTACATGAATAAAACCTTATATGGTTACACACCCAATGAAAATAGTTCGTTGGATCTCGATCGTAGTGATACACATAATCATAATATTGAAACCAAAAGATGCAAAGTTAATAATGATAGTGCAACTTATTTGTAGCACTGCCGTTTAGGTCATATTGGTGTAAAGCGCATGAAGAAACTCCATGCTGATGGGATTTTGGAATCACTTGATTATGAATCACTTGATGCTTGCGAACCATGCCTTTTGGGCAAGATGACTAAAACGCCGTTCTCCGGAACAATGAAGCAAGCAACAGATTTGTTGGAGATCATACATACTGATGTATGTGGTCCGGTGAATATTAAAGCTTGCAGCAGGTATCATTATTTTCTGACCTTCACAGATGATTTGAGCAGATATGGGGATATCTACTTGATGAAACATAAGTTTGAAACATTTGAACAGTTCAAAGAATTTCAGAGTGAAGTAGAAAATCATCGTGACAAGAAAATAAAGTTTCTACGATCTGATCGCGGAGACAAATATTTGAGTTACGAGTTTGGTCTTCAATTAAAACAATGTGGAATAGTTTCACAAACTCATGCCACATGGAACAGCACAGCATAATGGTGTGTCCGAACGTCATAACCGTACTTTATTAGATATATAGTGCAATCTATGATGTCTCTTACGGATCTACCACTATCGTTTTGGGGTTATGCATTAAAGACAGCTACATTCACATTAAATAGGGCACCATCTAAATCCGTTGAGGCGACACCATATGAACTATGGTTTGGCAAGAAACCTAAGCTGTCGTTTCTTAAAGTTTGGGGTTGCAATGCTTATATGAAAAAATTTCATCCTGATAAGCTCAAACTCAAATCGGAGAAGTGCGTCTTCATAGGATATCCAGAGGAAACTATTGGATACACCTTCTACCACAGATCCGAAGGCAAGACTTTTTTTGCTAAATTCGGAAACTTTCTGGAGAAGGGGTTTCTCTTGAAAGAAGTGAGTGGGAGGAAAGTAGAACTTGACGAGGTAACTGTACCTGCTCCCTTATTGGAAAGTAGTACATCACAGAAAACTGTTTTTGTGACACCTACACCAGTTAGTGAGGAAGCTAATGATGATGATCATGAAACTTCAGAACAAGATACTACTGAACCTCGTAGATCAACCAGAGTAAGATCGGCGCCAGAGTGGTACGGTAATCCTTTTCTAAAAGTCATGCTACTAGATCATGATGAAACCTACGAACTATGAAGAAGCGATGATGAGCCCAGATTCCGCAAAGTGGCTTGAAGCCATGAAATCTGAGATGGGATCCATGTATGAGAACAAAGTATGGACTTTGGTTGACTTGCCCGATGATCGGCAAGCAATTGAGAATAAATGGATCTTTAAGAAGAAGACTGACGCTGATGGTAATGTTACTGTCTACAAAGCTCGACTTGTCGCAAAAGGTTTTCAGCAAGTTCAAGGGATTGACTACGATGAGACCTTCTCACCCGTAGCGATGCTTAAGTCCGTCCGAATCATGTTAGCAATTGCCGCATTTTATGATTATGAAATTTGGCAGATGGATGTCAAAACTGCATTCCTGAATGGATTTCTGGAAGAAGAGTTGTATATGATGCAACCGGAAGGTTTTGTCGATCCAAAGGGAGCTAACAAAGTGTGCAAGCTCCAGCGATCCATTTATGGACTGGTGCAAGCCTCTCGGAGTTGGAATAAACGTTTTGATAGTGTGATCAAAGCATTTGGTTTTATACAGACTTTCGGAGAAGCCTGTATTTACAAGAAAGTGAGTGGAAGCTCTACAACATTTCTGATAAGTATATGTGAATGACATATTGTTGATCGGAAATAATATAGAATTATTCTGTAAAGCATAAAAGGAGTGTTTGAAAGGAGTTTTTCAAAGAAAGACTTCGGTGAAGCTGCTTACATATTGAGTTTCAAGATCTATAGAGATAGATCAAGACGCTTGATAAGTTTTTTCAATGAGTACATACCTTGACAAGATTTTGAAGTAGTTCAAAATGGAACAGTCAAAGAAAGAGTTCTTGCCTGTGTTACAAGGTGTGAAGTTGAGTAAGACTCAAAGCCCGACCACGGCAAAAAATAGAAAGAGAATGAAAGTCATTTCCTATGCCTCAGTCATAGGTTCTATAAAGTATGCCATGCTGTGTACCAGATTTATTGTATACCCTGCACTGAGTTTGGCAAGGGAGTACAATAGTGATCTAGGAGTAGATCACTGGACAGCGGTCAAAATTGTCCTTAGTGGAATAAGGATATGTTTCTCTATTATGGAAGTGAAAAAAGGTTCGTCGTAAAGGGTTACGCCGATGCAAGTTTGACACTAATCTAGATGACTCTAAGTCTCGATCTAGATACATATTGAAAGTGGGAGCAATTAGCTAGAGTAGCTCCATGCAGAGCATTGTTGACATAGAAATTTGCAAAATACATGAGGATCTGAATGTGGCAGACCCGTTGACTAAGATTCTCTCACAAGCAAAACATGATCACACCTTAGTACTCCTTGGGTGTTAATCACATAGCGATGTGAACTAGATTACTGAATCTAGTAAACCCTTTGGGTGTTGGTCACATAGCGATGTGAACTATGGGCGTTAATCACATGGTGATGTGAACTATTGCTGTTAAATCACATGGCGATGTGAACTAGATTATTGACTCTAGTGCAAGTGGGAGACTGAAGGAAATATGCCCTAGAGGCAATAATAAAGTTATTATTTATTTCCTTATAATCATGATAAATGTTTATTATTCATGCTAGAATTGTATTTACCGGAAACATAATACATGTGTGAATACATAGACAAACAGAGTGTCACTAGTATGCCTCTACTTGACTAGCTCGTTAATCAAAGATGGTTATGTTTCCTAACCATGAACAATGAGTTGTTATTTGATTAACGAGGTCACATCATTAGTAGAATGATCTGATTGACATGACCCATTCCATTAGCTTAACACCCGATCGTTTAGTATGTTGCTATTGCTTTCTTCATGACTTATACATGTTCCTATGACTATGAGATTATGCAACTCCCGTTTACCGGAGGAACACTTTGGGTACTACCAAACGTCACAACGTAACTGGGTGATTATAAAGGAGTACTACAGGTGTCTCCAATGGTCGATGTTGGGTTGGCGTATTTCGAGATTAGGATTTGTCACTCCGATTGTCGGAGAGGTATCTCTGGGCCCTCTCGGTAATGCACATCACATAAGCCTTGCAAGCACTGCAACTAATATGTTAGTTGTGAGATGATGTATTACGGAACGAGTAAAGAGACTTGCCAGTAACGAGATTGAACTAGGTATTGGATACCGACGATCGAATCTCGGGCAAGTAACATACCGATGACAAAGGGAACAACGTATGTTGTTATGCGGTCTGACCGATAAAGATCTTCGTAGAATATGTAGGAGCCAATATGGGCATCCAGGTCCCGCTATTGGTTATTGACCGGAGACGTGTCTCGGTCATGTCTACATTGTTCTCGAACCCGTAGGGTCCGCACGCTTAAGGTTACGATAACAGTTATATTATGAGTTTACATGTTTTGATGTACCGAAGGAGTTTGGAGTCCCGGATGAGATTGGGGACATGACGAGGAGTCTCGAAATGGTCGAGACGTAAAGATTCATATATTGGATGATATGGTTAGGCCAAGGGGTCAAGCCCATGAGGCTTTAGATCGGTGCAAAAGGAGTTTTGCGGAGTCCAGGGGGCCAAACGCCGGAGACCCTGGCGTCTGGCCCTGGGCCAGACGCCGAGGCCCATGGCGTCTGGGCCAGACGCCAAGGATTGTGGCGTTTGGTCCTGGAGTCCGAGTGGGACTCTTGCCTTTCGGGAAAAACCGACTTTGAGGAGGCTTTTGCTCCAAGTTTCGACCCCGGGGCTCAACATATAAATAGAGGGGCAGGGCTAGCACCAAAGACACAACAATTGATCCCTTGGATCTCTTAGCCGTGTGCGGTGCCCCCCTCCACCATAGTCCACCTCGATAATATCGTAGCGGTGCTTAGGCGAAGCCCTGCGACGGTAGAACATCAAGATCGTCACCACGCCGTCGTGCTGACGGAACTCTCCCTTGACACTCGGCTGGATCGGAGTTCGAGGGACGTCATCGAGCTGAACGTGTGCTAGAACTCGGAGGTGCCGTAGTTTCGGTGCTTGATCGGTCGGGCCGTGAAGACGTACGACTACATCAACCGCGTTGTGCTAACGCTTCCGCTTACGGTCTACAAGGGTATGTAGACAACACTCTCCCCTCTCGTTGCTATACATCACCATGATCTTGCGTGTGCGTAGGAAATTTTTTGAAATTACTATGAAACCCAACAACTACAACCTTTAATTTTTCATCTCCTCTCCTATAGTTCTAAGCCTTAGCCCATGTTCTATCGTCCTTATGTAGTTTTTCTTTCACTTTTTTGTTGAATAGCTGTCCACTTTTACCATGTCTTTATGTTAGAGCAACTCCAACGCGCCGACCCAAATGGATGACCCTTTTGTATGCTTTTTGCATGTTTGGGTTGGCCTTCCGCTCCGCGTCTGCCCTCTTTTTGATTTGGTCGACAGTGCGCCCAACGCGCCGACCCATATTATGTCTGCACACAAATTTGTAAAGGTCCGCGGTCGTAGATCATGCCAACGGCCATGTCATCGCTCAAAGTTCATGCTGGCACCATGCCAGCGACCGGCATACAATGCCAGCTTAAAAAACACACCACACAGTTCTTGCGGGCACACTTGCTAGCGGCCGACACACATGCCGTTACAAATGGGCGGGAGTTCGACCATGCCATCGTGGCCGTGGTCATGCTAGCACACTTGCCGGCATTCAAAAAAGGGACGGAAGTTGCCGCCATAGATCACCCGTCGTCGAACTTGAGCATGTTGGCCTGCACCTTCTCGAACCACGGCCTCTTCCTTGGTGACACGGTGTTGAGGTCCACCTTCATGATCTCCACCCCTGTCATCATGCTAGTGAGAGCCACTTCTTTCGCCTTGGTCTTGGCATTGGGGCCTCGAACTCTAGCATCTTGGCTTGCTTCTCCGCCTTCATCTCAAGCATCTTGGCTTGTTTCTCCGCCTCCATCTCAAGCCTCCTCCTTTGGATCTCCATGAAGGCGTTCATTTGCTCTTCCTTGTCTTCTTGGCGCTTCTCCTCCCTTGAGTCCTTTTTGGTCATCATGCCCTCCACGGTTGAGTGTGCGGGCGGGAGGGTTTTGAGAAAAGTGGAGGGAAATGGTGGAGTCTTTGCCACCGACTAGCGGGCTAGGGGGAGTAGTCGACGCGCGGCGCGCGCGTCCGTCTCGTGTCCGCGCCGACGCAAATGAGGTTTAAAAATGGGCCGCGAATGGGTCGGCAGACGGACGAAAAGCCGACACGCCTCCGTTTAGGTCGACGTGTTGCGCCAACTTTTCTGTCCGCCGCGATCCAAACAGCCGCGCGCGGACGAAATGGGTCGGCAAGTCGAAGTTGCTCTAATGTTTTTTTCTATGTGGGGTGGTGATAGTGTAGCAGATCATTCGTATGCCTTGGTGTAATGTTTTGAACAAAGTTGGAAGGTGCGATGCCGCCATATACGCCCCCTCGCCCGTGGCGCCGGGGTCCGGCCGCCCGGGGCTAGACGAGGAGAGGAGGCTGAATAACGGATCGACAAACAGCGGGGTATATGGCGTGCGCGCGCCTACCGCCTAGTACGTACAGTACGATCTCCGGCCGGCTGCTTGCTGCCTCAACCCGGTAGCCAGCTGCTCGCTCGGACGTATCCTGGCTACGGAGTACGGGCGGACGGGTGCGTGCGAGCGCCGATTGCAGTTGGCGGTTCAGCCGTTTTGTCCCGTGTCTTCTTTGGCAATTGCCGGCATGGTACGTCGGGGGTGCAGTGGTATAGCGGCTGGCATTTCTTATCGAAGAGGTAAGTAGTGCTACCAAGAAGAGGTACATGCTGATGCTGGTACCGGGTGTGCGCTACAGTATTAGCGAGGGGTAGCAGCGCCAGCGCCAGCGCCGCTTTATTTGGTCCCGGCCGGCTGCACTGTTTTTTCTTTCTTTTTTTCTTTTTTTTTTGCGAGGGGGCCGGCTGCACTGTTGGGACGCCCAGTTCGAAATCGAATCACGTGATCGCCGGCGCCGTGCTCCTCTTCGTACATGCAAAGTGCGCCATGTCCCGGCTACGTACGCACGTACTAGTACGCCGCGTACTGTGTGTATCCGTAGTGACTTCCTCCTCGCCGGATGGCTGGCCTCGGCGCCTCGCCCGTGCTGCGCGCACTGTTCACGGGTCAAGCTCAAGCCGATCGCCAGCGGCGGAGGACTGCGAAAGGCCACGACGACCAAAGAAAGAACGAAAGGTGTGTCGGCACGGGGAGCTGTATGCCGCCGCTGTCGCGTGGGGCTTCCGGCGGGATGTGCCGAGTAGTAGATGTCGTGTCGGGACTCGGGAGCAAACCTTTTGGCTTGTTGCTTCTCGTCGCGGCTGTGCGCACAGTGGTCTCGATCGGCTTGTGTGTAGGTTCGCGGTCACATAGGTAGCTGTTCTCCTCCGTGCAGAAGACAGGACAAAGTTAAAATGGGGTGGCGCTGTCACGCTCCAATTTATGCTGCCTGTGTACCGTCATGCATGCTAGTTTTTCTTTTCTTTTTTAAGGTGGGTCGTGCAGTTTGTCCATATATTCTTTGCTCGAAAAAAAATGTAAGTTTGATCATTTTTAAGTCGGCAAAGTTTCTTCTTCCTTCTTCCCAACCTCACCGGAGAAGAACTATCCAATTATCTATCTTAGGGGTGAGGGGTGCAGGGGATCGCTGGAGGTTTTCACGGGGGTGCGGATCTTAGAGGGATGGCCGTGGTGGTGACCAGCAACAAACATGGGGGAAGGTTGAGGGGAGGGCTAGGTGCCGAGGCGGTGCGCGACGGCGCCTGCCGGCCGCGATTTGGTCAGGGTAGGCTTCGGGGAGGAGGAATTGCTTGTGGGAGGAAGAAGGTGGACAGTCCGCAACCTGATTGAGGTCATTGGATATTGATCTGATGGGTAGGAAAGAAAGTGACTGAAGGAAAGATTTTTTCGGGCACCTGTTAAATAGGTTGCTGGTTATAAGATCTTTTCATGTCACATATAGCTAATCTAATATCCAACATGTATAATAGTTAACTATAAAAGAGTACTACTTTATTAAACATGTCCCATCTCACATTATCTCAATGTTCTTTTAGAGCAAGTGCTACAGCTTAATCTACAACTCGCTTCTCTTCTCTCTACCTGTTCTTTCCTTCAACTCAACAAAAATGTAATCTCTCCGTACCAAAATTCTTGTACTTAGACGTGTCTAAATACATATGTATCTATACATGTTTTCGTGTTAGGTATATCCATATCTTGAAAATTTTAAGATACGAATTTTGGGACAGAGGTAATAATATATTTAAATTCTTATAATGTACTTACATCACTTTATTTTATACTTGATCATGTTAGAAGCCATTTATTTCCTTGCGCAAGTTCTGGAAACACCCTAGCAACCTTGAGATGAGCCCATCCCCATATGAAAAGAAACAAGACTGGTAAGTAGTACTCCCTCAGTACCGGAGTACAAGTCATCTTACGCTATGCACCGCGCCAAAGCGGAGGAGAAAACGAGAGAATTTAATGTTTATCTGCTACTCTCTTTATTCCATAATGTAGTGCGTCCGCGCTTCCTCAGATCTAAGTTTGACCATAATTTTAATCAACGAGACCGACTACGGCGGGAGAAAAAGATATACCACTGAATTCGTATTTTTGATATGAATTCACTGTATAATTTTTGCTCCCGGCGCAATCGGTCTCGTTGGTTCAATGTATGGTCAAACTTAGATCTCGGAAAGCGTCGGCGCAATACATTATGGAATGGAGAGAGTAAATAATATCATTGCATGCGATGAGCTAACCACTACATGCCATGCTATGTAGTCTCAAGTCATTAAAAACATACACGCCCACCATCTCTTTATTAGGTGATTCCTTTATCCATGCTAAAAAACAAGGAACAGGGCGGGAGTTAATGCATCACGCCTAAGTGTTTTGGGATTATTTGGTTTGCATGTGACTAATACACCGAGACCGACGCCGAAGGACGTTGTCGTGCTCGACCCGGAGGCCGACGGCGGTAGCGGGGGACTCCTCTCTCCAGCATCTTAGGGGTGGTGCGGGGCGCCTAAACGCATGGTGGCGCGGCCGAGCCAATCTATGCGGCGATGTGGTGGTCGGCCCTGCCTCGGGTGGCGACAGCTGCAGGTGCAGCGCGTCACTGTACCGGGAAGGGCGGTGGCTGCGGTTGGCGGCGCGGCGCGCCATCGGGCGTCGGATCGGCGGCGGCTTGGAGGGACTGGTGTACTGTTTGACGACACCTTTGGTCAGATCTGATCTGATCGGTGCAGCCAGCGGTGGTGGCCATCTCCTCCATCGAAGGTGGTCGGCCTGAGGCTAGATGGTCAGATCTCGAGATCGGTCATCTAGTCCCGGCTGCGAGTCGGGAAGACAGAATTGCCATTGAAAACCGAGCCAATGGCAGTTGATGGCATCGTTTTTGCGACGTTACCTTGACAGAGGCATCACCGTGTAACTTTTGTCGACCCACTCATACTGCTCCGTGGAAACCCCAAGATTTGGACTTCCAGATCGGACGATGGCAGCACTGCGGTGTCGTTTCTCTCGTGGGAGCATCGTTTATGGGCAGCGCTGGAAGAAAGAGGCAGGAGGTGGAGCGGCTTCGCCTTGCACGGAGCTTCGCTGGAGATGTCAAGTCATGTCTGGCCGGCATGTGCTATGATGTGTCATGCCGGGTCGGCAGGTGCTACGCATGACAGATCCTCCAGAATTTTCGCGTCTAGATGGACGAGCGTAGGGCGGTGACACCGTTGGGCGCCATGGTAACATCGACAGATGGATGGACTGGTAAGGATGATGCAGATCCAGAAGATGGGCCAGCGGTGCAATGATGATTGCGGCTTCTAAAACGTGTGTATGTGATGTACGTTTTAGGTCTATTGCACCGGCTATTAGTTCCGATACGTTATGTAGATGGATCAGCAGACGACACCGATTTTAAATATGGGAATGAAAGCACTCCATATTATCGAGTTTTGTAGGTGTGAGTGGTGGCTGATCTATGTTCTTGTTAGGCCTTTATTGAATAATAAATAAAAAAGGTCGTATGCATCTATTGATGCAGAGGCCGAAGGTTTTAACCTCCTTCTAAAAAAATAATACACCGATACAAAGGGAGTAGCCGAGTAGTATAAACTAGCAAAAGGGCTCGTGCATTGCAACGGGCGAAAAGAATACCACACACTCTTAATTTATAAAAAAATGGTCTATAATCTATATTTGTAGCTACGGCTCAAACAAAGATGGTCTTTGCCTAAAAAAGCGCAAGTTCAAAATTCCACATGTCTTCTATTTAAACACGGCTTGCATGTTTATTTAATACATACAAAGAAATGGGCAAAGAAACGGGCAAGTGATTTTCAATTTCATATTCAATCCTGATTTTGTTAAGATGTTCATCCATAATTCGGATCAGTATCGATGCATCAGAGGGTTTCCTATAAAATAACATAACGGATTAAGAATACATATTTTTTTATTAGTAGGTACTAGTTAGTATAGATGTAGATATAGCCTTTTCGTACGTCTGTAGGTGTATCAGCAAGCAAATGGATGTATCGAAATAAGTCCGTCTCAAAGCGACCTTCAATAAACTTCCGGTTCCGGTCATTATGTTTGTCGTGTAGGAAAAAGAAGGGAGAATCAAATTTACATCCAAAAGGCGGTGCGCATGAGTTTCCTGCTTTTTGGGCATGCTCAAAAGACGTAGAGTAGGACGAAAGAGAGAAGGAAGCGAGAACGGCGTTTCGGTGCCCGGGTGCATCTGCACTCGGTCAAAAAAATATTCGTAAAAGATTTAGAAAAATTCAAAAAAAAGTTGAGTGGTAGACAATTTCATGCCTGAGGTACGCTTTAATTTTCAAAACATTTGGACTTCTGTGCAGCTTTCAGCAAAAAAGACAAATTAGACCAGAACAGTATATGAACAGTACACATTTTTACAGACCTCCGATTTGTCTTTTTTGCTGAGAGCTGCACAGAAGTCCAAATATTTTGAAAATTGAAGGGTTCCTCACGCATCAAATTGTCCACCACCCCAAATTTTTTTGGAATTTTTTGAATTTTCTACTATTTATTTTGATTTTTTTCGTGAGCGCAGGTGCAGATGAGCTCGGGCTCAGATTCGAATTTTCGGAAGGAAGCTTTGCACTTTGGGCAAAAACGCAAGTCAACACACCTCCAATCCAACAGATGGAGGCGGACAAGGAAGAGCTGGCGTGACGCGGGCCACGTGAGGTCGGGAAAGGGGACACGCCGCACGTGTACGTGCTCAAGTCACACGCATGGACTCGATCTGGATGCCACGGGACTTTTGGACCGGACCCCGATCGCTTGCGCTGCTCCCGTCACTATACTACTCGTCCGTCCGGTAAGTACGTACGTGCAGCTCACGGTTGCCCGTCCCGTCACGACCCATCCATCCCTAATAACCAGTAGAGAATATTTTCTGTTGTTGTACTCCGGTGTCCGTGTATCGGCTAAGTACGTGGTACGGAGGAAGCAGTAGCAGTTGGCATCGGCATCGGCATCGCCGCACCGCGGCGCAGCAGACGAGACAGCGGAGGCTTTGCGTGCGTGCGCGTCGTAGTTGAAACGGGTGGCGTCTGGCGTGGAACGAGCTCCAAGCAAAGCAAGCGTGTAAACCTAAACAACAACGTATGGGGTACTTGTACTACTAGCAGTGGGAGTACCACACGAGGAGAGCTAAGAATGAGTGGACAGGTTCATGAATTCGTGGCATCATGTCCGTAGAAGCGGCTCACACGCTGTAGCTGCTGCACTTGCTTAGTAGAGCAGCTCCAACAACGGATCCATGGATTAAGCAAACCCGCGACGTAATGGCCGGTCAATCAATCCCTTGATGAAAACCATGGTCGATGAAAGAATCAATGAATCCATCCGATGCACTTGCTGACCCGCCGTTGGTTAAACTAATGATGCCGGCAAATCTTTCTGTGCCGGCGAGGCGACCAACTCAAAACTAGTTATCCGGTGGGTGGATCCAAGACGCACGGCGCGCGGCGCGAACGGCGCCGCTGTCGCTGCACGCTTGCACGCACGGGTGTGTGCATTATTTTTCTACTACTAGGACTAGGAAGACTCGATCTCCGGACCAGGACGTGCGCGAGAATGAGATGAAACCGCCGCGTCTCCTGCTCCGCTGCTCCCGCCCGCCTGGGATCGGTGGCCATGGCCGGGATCCCGGAAGGGAACCGCACCTGTGTCAGTGCACTGTATGATCTCGACCGGAATCAGAGGGCACACTGGGCAGTCGGGTCACTAAACAATGCCGCTGATCGAGTTAAAAGCCCTGGTCAAAGGCTTTCATCTCATCAGCCTCTTTCTTTTTGGCAATGTTAAAAATCTGGCGTCCGTTTTTTTAACGTTTTTATAGCAAATTTGATTGGCATGAGGACGGCAAATTTGGTTTACGAGCATGATAATTTTCTGGCAATAGAATAAATCGAAGCCAGTTTCGGCCGGCCGCATCAGAGCCGTCAGATTTGTTACCTACCAACATTCTGATTAGGCACCCGTGTCGTCCCCTTTTCACTATGTTGTCTTTTTACCCCAAATCAAGCAACCGTGCCACGGAAGAAAAGAACGACAACGAGCGCCCCGTCCACCCCGTCCGCAGCCATGGACACATGAGGCCTTGTCATTGTCGGTGCTTGCAGCCTCGCCGTCGCTGTTCCCATCCCTCGTTAGTTTCAGGTCTTGCCCGTGGACGAGTCGTTGCTTCGACATCGCCGCTCGTAGCACCGGCCCGGAAGTTGTTGCAGCTCCCGCCCAAAGTTGTAGTACTAGGTGGGCCGCCCGTTCTCGCCGCCCTCGCTGTCAATGCACGGGTGCACCATCCGTCACCTCCCATGTTACCACTTCACCCCTACCATCGCAGTAGAACACTCGCCGTTGTAGCTTTTACAAGTGTCGGTTGCAGCCAACACAATGCCACTCCGTCGTCTTCGATCGCATCACCACTTTCGTTGGTCGAAGCAAAAAAGAACTTGCCGGTTCCAACATCGTCAAAAACAGTTCCAGCATCCCCCATCCCTATCGCTCTCCTTTCATCCCAATTGCAGCACAATTGCACGTCTGTCCCAGCATCGCTAAGTATCGGTTGTAACAGAATGATACCAGTTGCAACAAAAGCGTGATGTCAGGTTGTGCGTTGTAGCTTCCCCTGGTGGTGGTTGCAGCTTTTGGCATCACAGTTGCAGCTCTGTGCGGTGGTGGTTGCAGCTTTCACTGTTGATGGTCATCGTATCAGCCTCGAAGAGCTCTAACAACGGTGACACCGGTTGTAGAAGGGTTCTATGCCGATTGTAGCATCACGCGAGCTGGTTGTAGTAGGGAGCGCTGCTACAACCAGCACCGCCATCCTTGCCCCCACAGTCACCATGCTCGCCGCAAAAAAGCCTGGCCGCGGTTCACATCAGTGCGCGATGTCGCTTCTAGGAAACTTGTTGCGGCACTCGCCGGTTGATCCTCCATAGAAATGTCGCCTTGCATCGCAACCCCTACGCAGTCATAGCAGAAACCATGGCTAGAATCCCTTGCATTTGCACGCGACAGCCCCCTCCCTCCTTGCAGCACCGGGTTGGAGAGCAGAGCCGCCTCTCATAGCTTCGTTGAGGGGGGGGGGGTATAACACACTAGTGCAGAACCGGGCTTTAGCACCAGTTCGTAAGGCCCTTTACTGTCGGTTCAGCAACCGGCACTAAAGGGTGGGGACTAAAGGCCCCCACCTTTAGTACCGGTTCAACATGAACCGCCACTAAAGGGTCGCCACGTGGCACGAGCCAGCGCCGGGGCGGGGAGACCATTAGTACCGGTTGATAACACCAATCGGTACTAAAAGGTTTAGGGGTTTTGGTTTTATTATTTATTTTTTCTTTAGTTTTGTGTTTTCCATTTAATTTTTTCATTTGCTGGTATTTTACGATACTACATATTGTACACGTTGTGCATATATATCATCGAATGTCTCGCACCACCATCTTCACACATGCATACACACATTTAAAGATTGTTTTTACATTACAATGAGTTATTAAATCACTACATGAAAGAACTGCGGATTAGTTTCAAGTGGATGGATCCTAAGTGATCAAATCCATGACTTGATCACTTAGGATCCATCCACTTGAAACTAATATAATTCGCGGTTCTTTCATCCAATGATATATATAAAATAAACTCTTGCATCATATCATCATCAACAAGCTAATAATCATCATAGTCATTACCACTATTTAATTATCGTAGTCATTCTAGCTAGTTAATCACTACTGCTGCTCTCTTAGGGGTAAAATAGCATAGAACATGTGTAGCACTCCTGATTTATCATATTGGAGCATGCAGATGAACCTGTCTTCTAATTATGGGTTGCGCTTCTGATTGCTGCCCCCTAGTACTTCTCTATGATCCTTCACAATTTTGCTCCAATCTTTAACTATTAACACTTGCTCGCTTTTAGAAATCCTGAATGCACTCATGTGCAATGTAGGATGTCTTGGTCATAAGCTAACCATGAAAATGTAACCTTTAGCCTCGATTCACTGAGGCAAAACTATCATCAGGAGTCCCTGTTGAAGAACATCGTAGTAACATACTTAGCAATGAAGTTTAGCTTAAAAAATAATGTATGCAAAAGATACACCGAGGACAAATAGTAAAATTTTTACCATCTTTCCTAAATAGATGTGACCGTAGTTCAGTACGAACACTACTGGTCGCATGTTTTGAGTACTAAGATTTTCAAGTTGAGGAAAATAATTTGTCTTGTCAGTATGAAGATCCTCAAGTCATGAAACATAACGACTTATCTCCTCATAGTTTAGTTTAGCCCCGGGACAGTAGTAGGTCCTGTCGACCAAGCGTTGGACATGTTTGCTTGAATGGAAATAAGCTGTCAATAGAAATTAGTTGTCAACTATTTTTGAATAAACAATATCGAAGACATAAATATGGTTGAGAAACTCACATAATGATAGAACTGGAGGCGTCTGCACATCGACCCAGATGTCGATATTATCTTCAATGTCATCTTCCAGATGAATATCAAATGTGATAAGCATATCAGGTACAAATGCATAAGCCTTGCATAGTACTCTCCATTGTTTGCATTCAAAATTGGTGTAAGTGTCTGAATTGTATAATTTTGCGGCAAAACTATAACCACGCTCGGTCCTCAAGTTAACTCTTTTTACCTCCATAGTTTCCATAGTACTGAAACCAACCTTATCCGACACATACATTCTTGCATGGTAGGGGATACGCTAGTAGAATAGTAAAATTTTGAAATTATAAGTTGAACCAAAAAAAGCAGAAGTCATGCTTAATTACAAAAAAATACTTGTCGTTGTGACTTACTGTATCTACTTCAAATGTGTCATCCGGCTTGATGCTGAAGCGCCTACCACCAACTAGGTGAGGCCTGTCGTACATGCCGCACTCGTCTTCGCAGTATTCGCACATACCGAATTCCTTTTCGTCGTCAGATATTTCCTATGTTCATAGTCGAAACATTAATTGAAAATCTTATAATCCGAACATTTCATTTGCTTAAGAAGCATAACTAAATACCCTAGTTCAACTAATTCAACTAAGCACTTACTAAAAATAAACTAGTTCTATTAATTCTCTTACTGAAAATAAACTAGTTCTATAGTAAAATTTTAATTTTATCATCAAATCTCATATACCTAAATTTTCTTACTAAAAATAAACTAGTTTTATTTCAACTAAGCACATACTAATTCAACTAAGCACTTATTAATTATCTTAAGAATTAAACTAAGAACTTACTAATTCAAATCTCATATAGAATTCAACTAGTTATATTAATTTCTAGAAAACTACTAATAGGAAAATCTAGATGACCGGCCAACACAAACTTTACTAGATTGTTTATTCCTATGAGTTATGATCTACAATATTATATATTAACATTTGATGTTATTGTGATGGAGTCAATATTTTTTGCTATCTTGGCCTTTGTGTTCATCGCGAGTTGTTAGATTTGTCAATAGAGTTTACCATTGGCATTCATTTTGAACAATTTCATCAAATTGCTAACAACCTGAAGTTTATTCATGCTAATATCTAACATCAATATATCTAATTCATTTATAACTAAAAGTATAAAAACTAACTCATCTAACATTAATATCTAGCTAATTCATCTAACATTTGACATTAATATCTAACATTTCTATCTAATTCATCTAACATTTCTCTCAGTGTGGGCGACGGCCGGCGATGCGAGGCGACAGGGGGCGGCGACGGGGACGGGCCGGGGCGGCACGCGACAAGGACGGGTCGGGGGCGGCGCGCAACGACGGCGATGGGGACGGGCGACGGCACGACGAGGTTGAAGCAAAGGAAGAGGAGAAGAAACTGAAATTTTCGTAAGTGCTGCTTATACAGGATGAACTTTTAGTACTGGTTGGTGGCTCCAACCGATACTAAAGGTCAAATTTGTCCAGACGAAATGGCGGGAAGCGCCCCCCTTTTGTACTGGGTCAAGGATGCAACCGGTACTAAAGAAAACCCTTTAGTATGGATTGGAGCCACCAACCGGTACTAACAGAGGTACGCTGGCCCAGGTGCGGTGTACAAAATTTAGTCCCATCTCGCCAAGCGAAGAGCAGTCGCACTGGTTTATAAACCCAGCCGCGGCTGCTCCATCGAGCTCCTCTCTAAAGCAGGCCTTCTGGGCCTACCTCTGTTGTTCTGCCCTATTGGGCCTACTGGGCTTGCGGGCCTACATCCTGGCCCAACTACAGGTTGTGTTTCTAGTCGTATGCAGGGCGCTGTGGCCCAGTAGGCGGGCTTTTTTTATTTAGTTATTTTTCTTTTCTACTTTATTTATATTCTTTTATTTATTTATGAGTTGTTTTTTGCTGTATTTAGAATTTATTTGTGAATATTTTTGCTTTTGGTACAAAAAACTATAAACTTTCTGTAAGTGCCAGTAGTTTTCAAATTTAAATAGTTTAAATCTGAATTATTTGAGATTTGTGTGAATCACAAGTTCGTTGATAACTTTACTTTAAAAATAGATTTTCTAGTGATTATTTTTTTTATGTTTAATATTAGTGAGTTTTATCATTATATTCAATTTGGTAATACTTACCTTATTTAAAAAATGAAATGTCTTTTAACAGATGAGTTTTCGTCCGAAACCTTGATACTTCAAAAACGATTATCCATTTTGTACACGAAGTGCATCCAGTTTTTGCCGTAACCCTCTCTATATTTTTTCACATGCTATGTAGGTGGAATGATGATACCATGCCAAGTTTCAACCTTTTCAGAGTTCATTTGTAGTTCTTTTCAATTTCAGGGTGATTTAGCTAAAAAGTCAGTAAATGAGTTGAAAATTAGCAAATGATGTCAGAAAGGATTGAAAGTTGATGACGTGGCTTTGAATGGTGCATATTGAACGCACAAAAAGTCTGGAGTTGTAATAAGTTATTAAAAATGAAATGCCTTTGTAAAAGATGAGTTTTCGTCTGAAACCCTGATACTTCGAAAGAGATTGTCCATTTTGTACATGAAGTGCATCAAGTTTTTGCCGTAACCCTCTCTACTTTTTTGCACATACTATGTGGGTGGAATGATGATACCATGCCAAGTTTCAACCTTTTCAGAGTTCATTTGTAGTTCTTTTCAATTTGAGGGTGATTTAGCTAAAAAACAGTAAATGAGTTGAAAATTAGCAAATGATGTCAGAAAGGTTCGAAAGTTGATGACGTGGCTTTGAATGGTGCATACTGAATGCACAAAAAGTCTGGAGTTGTAATAAGTTATTAAAAATGAAATGTCTTTGTACATATGAGTTTTCGTCCGAAACCCTGATACTTCAAAAGAGATTGTCCATTTTGTACACGAAGTGCATCCAGTTTTTCCCGTAACTCTCTCTACTCTTTTGCATATGCTATGTGGGTGAAATGATGATACCCTGCCAAGTTTCAACCTTTTAAGAGTTCATTTGTAGTGCCTTTTCAATTTCATGGTCATTTAGCTAAAAGAATCAGTAAATGAGCTAAAAAATAGGAAATGATGTCAGAAATGGTTGAAAGTTGATGAGGTGGCTTTGAATGGTGCATACTGAATGCACAAAAAGTATGGAGTTGTAATAAGTTTCAAAAAATGAAATTCTTTTTTAATAGATGAGTTTTCGTTCGAAACCCTGATATTTCGAAAGAGATTGTCCATTTTGTACACGAAGTGCATCCAATTTTTGACGTGGCTTTGAATGCTGCATAATGAACATACAAAAAGTCCGGAGTTAAAATAAGTTATTAAAAATGAAGGAGAGACGCAATGCTCACCGGCATGTTGCTTAGCTTCAGGCCTTGAGAAGCTACATATAGCTCCGTGCAGTGTCCACCATTTCCTCAAGGCCTGAAGCTAAGCAACGTGCAGGTGAGCATTGCGCCTCTCCTTCATCGTTACTCGTCTATGCACTCAGGGCTTATAAACCACTGCCAGTCCCTCTCGCTTGGCGAGGTGGGACTAATTTTGTTATGATCCACTTAAACATAGCTATAATATTATTCAATAGCAAAAAGAATCAACTAAATGTTCATCTCTAGTACCGGTTCATGGCATGAACCGGTACTAAAAGTTCTGGTGGGGCCCAGCCTGACAACAACCTGCCACCACCTCTGTAGTACCGGTTCGTGGCACGAACAGGTACTAAAGGTTATCCACGAACCGATACTAATGGGCGCCGCCCCCTAGCCGTTGAAACCAGCACCTATGGTCATTTTAGTGCCGGTTTAGTTACAAATCGGGACTAATGTGCTTTACATTAGACTATTTTCCTACTAGTGACAACTGGAGTTGGACGGAGACCATCGCTGGACCGACGAGTATTGCAGGTGGCCATGGCTCCGGAATATAGACGAGATGCGAAGAGGAATAAAGCCTCTCATTTCGCGAGGAGATAAGGGAGGAAGTGGGAGGCGGTTCGTGGGCTGCACTGGACACGCTGCGCCTTGGAGCAATCGAAAAATTCCTAGGTTATCGCCCGACAAGAATCTTTTCCTTTCTTTTTATAGTGAAACCTACACGCCAAAAACTTAGGGAGTGCTGATACGCCACGAGAATTTTATTTGGGTCAGTCACTTTCACTAGGGACCATTACACGTTCACGCAAGGGCTGAAAACAGATCATACACTGTTCTCCTTCAACATCCCCTTATCCCTTATATTTCCTCATCGGCGGGCAATGACTCACCATCCGGCCCTCCATTCAACCTTCCCCTACCACTCGTGCGTGGCTCAGCCTCGCCGTGGCTAGCGCTCCTCGCAACGTCCCCATCTTCGGCCTCGCATCAAGCAAAAATCGACTAACACTGAAAAGAATATCCGATACCTGACAATTAGAAAACTCAAAAAAGTTATGTGTAAAACAAGGTTAAGTGGCAGGCTAGCAATCCCACCTTTCATCTCTGCCCTTGGCTACTGATCCAACGGCCCATGTCTTTAGTTTCCAAATTGAGGTTTGCACTTGATACGTTGCCTTATTTTAGTTTGTTTTCACCTTTTGCCTATTGATATCTTGAAGAATATGGTAATTTTATAGTTTACTGTTTTTATAAAAAATATCCATCGTGTATTTGAAGAATTTTAGTGTATATTTTTTAAAAATGGTCATCGTGTTTAGCAGAAACTTCAACGTACAATACAACAAATATTCAGTGCGTATTAGGAAAATGTTCATCTTGCATTTTTATAAAAAATATTAGTTGCATAAGAGTGTTCATTGTGTATTTAAAAAAATTGCCATTGTTTATTTAAGAAAATTCATAGTATATTCAAAAAAATGTTCATCATGTATAGCAAAAAAGTTCAGCATATAATACAACAAATATTTGGTGTGTATTAATGAAAGTTTATGTTTTGATTATTTTTACTAGCAAAAGTGCCCGTGCGTTGCAATATGTATAAAATAAATAAATTTCAAAGAAAAATTGACACCTCCCGTCACCATTCTACTACATAAATGAGTAGAAAATATTCACCAACCTATTTTTTGATTTTGTAGAATTGGTCTGGTTTTTGTTTTTAAGTAATCAATGGAATAATTAGCATAAGTTTATTTAAATATGAATTGTAATAAAATCATTATTATCACAATATTGAAATAACTGGTATGGCTTTTAAGAAATAGCGAAATTACATTATTTTAGACTTAGTAAAAACATGCATATGTAAATATTCACCGACCGATATTCTAGTTTTCTAAAATTTGTTTGGGTGTTGTTATAAAATAATCACTGGAATAATTATAATCACTTGATTGAAATATTAACTATAATACCATTTACTCAAAGCCCTCGGGCCAGAGCTTTATAAGCCAACTCCTTGCTTGCTGATGTCGCCTGATCTTCATAAACGACATGTCACACAGCATAAGGATCGTAGGGTGGCGAGCATCAACCGCGCCGACTGCGATCCGATCCCCATCATCCTCAGCTACATTAACAGTATGTACTGGGTCGTCATGATCACATCTTGGATGGTGCTCGTCGACGGCCGTAGCATGTGGATGCTCGTGGAGGTCTACACCTAGTGATTGACCCCCCTTCCTTCGGTTAACACTACACTACTTTGGCACCGCGGTCCAGAATACTCGAAATCTTACAGTAGCCAACATGATACCAAGTTTGATTTGCTCAAGGTTGTAATTTGCCAAGTGCCCACAAGATATGTGAATTATAAAGACTTCAGGCTAATTGCGTTCTTCAACCATGGTCTCGCCTATCTGACAGGTCACTGCGATAAGTGGATAAATCTGCACATCCATCACAGGATCATACGTCCTCCATGACTCTCTGATGCCACTGAACACAAGGGCTTCATTTACGCCGTGGACTCCTTCTATGGCTGTACGTATTGCTGGCCTACTCCTGTCATCGCTACGACTGTTACGACAGTATGTTACTTTCATGCTCATAACATGTTGTTCTTAAGATTTACTACCGTATGAGCCCTTTTTATTTGACTCCAACTTGATATGATGTTGTAGGCTTCCTAGTTTCCCTACCCTTCCTAATCCCAGAACCTTTCAAAGAAAAGTGGCATGATAGTTGCAGGTGGTTCCTGGCTCAATCAGACGACGGCGAACGATTGGTGATCATTGCCACGTACCGGACGTGTTGTTTCACGGAATACAATCACAGTCACTGAATGATCTTTGAGCAGGATCCTAGCTTCTCCGGGCCTTGAGGAATTTTTGACTGGAGGTCGATAAGTAGCCTTGGCACACCCTCTCTGTTTTTCGGACTGAATTATCCAATTAACCAGGAGATAACCGACGACGAGGATCATGATGACAACGCGGTTTTGTTCATCAGGAAAAATTTTGTGTACATAGCTTACCATGCGTCGCTCCATGCACCATACCCTGATATGTGTCGCCATGCTCTGCAACCCATTGTAGGAGAGAGGGTTGCAAGTATCAGACTTCGACCTGCTGGCTAGAGTTTCCTCCTTCGGGCACCCATCTGGTTTAAGCAGTCAGCCAATCTCCACGACTTAATAAGTAGTAACGTCTAATTGAGCGAGTTAGTTAGATGTGTACATTTGATGTAGTAGGATCTTTATTTAGTTTGATGCATACACTTGTTTTTTAGTCTTTTTCTAATGTTGGCTGATGTTTGGTTTGAAAGAGAGATGTGGCTTTACTCTTCTAGCCTGCTTACTGCTTCTGTTGCGCCCTCAGCCCTAGCTGCTGCTGTTGTTGCTGCTGTTTTCAATGTATAATCAATAATATATTTCGTCTGTTGGCTGAATAAATGTGTTGTTAGAATGATAAACACAATGTTTTGGAAGTCGTTTCACGGTCCAATCCTTTAGTGCCCCGTACATAGCGCATCTTATTTTTTGGTACGAAACAAATTTTCCACTTGTCGATGACATGCAACCCAGTCATTTAGGCCCAATAGAGGAGCCCATAATTAATTGGAAGGGATGCCCTCACATGAATCTGGCCCAGGTACATGCTCATGGTCCCCTAAATAAATAAATAAATAAAGATAAATGCTCATGCACAGGTTCTTTAAACTTACCATTTGAAAAGTACAATTTTATTAGGAGGATATTATTTCCTATGGAAGTATAGTTACATTCAGTCGATATTATACTTGGCAAAGATAACAAGCATCTTTTTCCTCCCACCATTTTCTTCCTGCAACCAGCGTATCAGGCCCTCACCAGGTTGAACCCCATGCAAATGGTAGTCAACATGGTCAACATCTAACAATCATTAGCGGCAGGTGGTAATAAATATCACATTTTCCGTAGAATTTCTTTGTTTTAGGGATTGTGCTGCCACGTATCCCGTTCGAATCCTAAGTACCACAAGTTTTTTTTTGAGAAACCGAGTTTTTCTATGATAAATAGTTTCGGCCCAACATTATTTTTTGATAAGAATGCCCAACGCAGCCCAACACATTGGGTGACACCACTTAATCCTAGGGCTTGTGAATGTGCTCGGCTTCAGACCTTAAGAAGAAAAAGGTGCCCCGCTTCATTTTACAATAAGTTGTAGCCATATAAAATTAATTCTTGTAATTCAGCAAAATGAGTTTTTGGTTCTGACCGATCCAGCCGCCAAAACCAAACCTGCACCGGTGGGAGCGCCTGTTGCCGCCTTCCACGTCTGATTGCGGTGTTGTGCACGGATCGATGACCTATTGAACCCTGAAATGATTGCCAGACCATCCCTCTGCTCCCCCACCCCACATGATATTCGTCTCCGGCGACGGCAGAACACCCCGCACCTGAACCATTGAACCCTTGTACTCCCCTCTGCCTACGGCCACATTGCCGCATCTTCCCCACCTCCTGTTCATTCCTGCCCGAGGCCTCACCGTCGTCCTCCACTTGGTGCGCTCGCAGCGACGCCGCCGTCTGGCATGTCAACATGGTGAATTGGGACAGGACTGTAGTTGTGAGTATGACAGTAGGGACGCATCATGTCCACTCTAGAACGCAAGCAAGTGGTGATATCTGGGACCCACGTCATCGTCAACGTATAGTCAGTTAACGACATAAATTACACAAGGAGCGGCTGACACTTCGGATCCAACAACTCCAGTAGTTTTTTTCGTTGTTCAGACGGAGCAGAGTATAAACTGGGTTCTACGCTGTTTGTGGCTCGTCTAACAACATGACCAGCCCAGCAATTTTTTTGGGAAAATAGGTAGCCTACCATTTTTTTGAAGAATACCTAACCTAGGCCTATTTGTTTCTATCACTTACTTGACTACAAACCTTTCAAGACGAGGAGGGATGCATTCAGCCTGGCCAGAATATGGGTAGTAAATTTTAAAAGTAATATGAAATGGCTGTAAATTCCAACAAAAAAATAGCAAATGGGCAATTAGATTATTTTTGGTTTTTGTTATTCACTGAGATTTTATATTTTATTGGATTTTAACATAATATTAATTTATATTTTTATTAGTTTTAATATGGCTCCTAATTTTGAGATTCAAATATTTCGTACCCCAGCAAAAATATGCGAAATTTTGAAAATTTTGCATATTCTTTAGTTCAAATATTTAACGCTGGTCCTAAACAGAGAATGGACAGCAATTCTAAAAATGAAAAATGGAATATAATAAATTCCATATGGATTAGCAAATGGGTTGTAAATTACAAATATAATAGCAAATGGCTGTACACGCCACAGATTTCGAGGCTGACTTGTTTACGCAAGGCTTTGTCAAGTTATGCTCGACACACGATTCTAGGAGCAGTGACTGTTCGATGTCCATCCAACGACCATCGTGCTTCTTGAATCTCTGATCTTCCTACTAAAGCCGCCTAAACCAGAACCGGCGGGACTAGCTGTTCCCTCTTCCCGTGGCCGGCTGTGATGCCGCGCAGGCTTCACCGGCCCCTACTCCCTCCGCTGACCTGTCCATCCCTCTACCCACCCGCACCTCCTGTTATTGTCCGGTGATGGTAGATTGGCGTGGCGTGGGCATCCACTGTCGTGTCTTCGCCGGCTCCGGTCGTTTGATACATCTCCAACATATCTATAATTTTTGATTGTTCCATGCTATTATATTATCTATTTTGGATGTTTTATATGCATTAATATGCTATTTTATATTATTTTCAGGACTAACCTATTAAACTAGAGGCCAGTGCTAGTTTCTGTTTTTTTTGCCTATTTTTGAGTTTTGCAGAAAAGGAACACCAAATGGAGTCCAAACGGAATAAAACTTCCGCGATGATCTTTCTTGGACCAGAAGCAAACCAGGAGACTTGGGGATGAAGTCGGAGGAGCCACGAGGCGGCCACAAGGGTGGAGGGCGTGCCCAGGGGGTAGGGCGCACCCCATGTCTTTTGGGCCCCTTGAGGGTCTCCTGACCTAATTCTTTCGCCCATATATACTCTTATACCCAAAAACCATCAAGGGAGCCACGAAAACACTTTTCCACCGCTGCAACCTTATGTACCCATGAGATCCCATCTAGGGACCTTTTCCGGCGTCCTGCCGGAGGGGGATTCGATCACGGAGGGCTTCTACATCAACACCATTTCCCTTCCAATGAAGCGTCAGTAGTTTACCACAGACCTACGGGTCCATAGCTAGTAGCTAGATGGCTTCTTTTCTCTCTTGGATTCTCAATACCATGTTCTCCTCGATGTTCTTGGAGAGCTATTCGATGTAATACTCTTTTGCGGTGAGTTTGCCGAGATCCGATGAATTGTGGATTTATGATCAGATTATCTATGAATATTTTTTGAATCTTCTCTGAATTCTTATATTCATGATTTGATATATTTGCAAGTCTCTTTGAATTATCAGTTTAGTTTGGCCTACTAGATTGGTTTTTCTTGCAATGGGAGAAGTGCTTAGCTTTGGGTTCAATCTTGCGGTGTCCTTTCCCAGTGATAGTAGGGGTAGCAAGGCACGTATTGTAGTGCCCGGGTGAGCCGGTTATTCCTGGATACTGAGGTGGGTTTGGTCCCAGCTGTCCACGCAATGTGCATGAGCACTTAGGGCGATTGACCCATGACCCCTTTGCGCTTAGGATTTCGACCGGCGAGTTGACCTCTCTAGAGAGCCTATGTCGGATAGTGGCGTGTTGATCATCCGAAGCTGGGCATTACCCAGAAAAGTGTGTCCGACCAGAGGTAATCGAGTGTATCGGGTAATGTGGCGCACCCCTGCAGGGTAGTTTATGTTGGAAATATGACCTAGAGGCAATAATAAAATGGTTATTATTGTATTTCCTTGTTCATGATAATTGTCTATTATTCATGCTATAATTGTATTGACCGGAAACTGCAATACATGTGTGAATACATAGATCATAACATGTCCCTAGTGAGCCTCTAGTTGACTAGCTCGTTAATCAACAAATGGTCATGGTTTCCCGACCATGGACATTGAATGTCATTGATAACGGGATCACATCATTAGGAGAATGATGTGATGGACAAGACCCAATCCTAAGCATAGCACAAGATCGTGTAGTTCGTTTGCTAAAGCTTTTCTAATGTCAAGTATCATTTCCTTAGACCATGAGATTGTGTAACTCCCTGATACCGTAGGACTGCTTTGGGTGTACCAAACGTCACAACGTAACTGGGTGACTACAGGTATCTCCGAAAGTGTCTGTTGGGTTGGCACAAATCGAGACTGGGATTTGTCACTCCGTATGACGGAGAGGTATCTTTGGGCCCACTCAGTAATGCATCATCGTAATGAGCTCAATGTGACTAAGTAGTTAGTCACGGGATCATGCATTACGGAACGAGTAAAGTGACTTGCCGGTAACGAGATTGAACGAGGTATTGGGATACCGACAATCTAATCTCGGGCAAGTAACATACCGATTGACAAAGGGAATTGCATAAGGGATTGCTTGAATCCTTGACATCGTGGTTCATCCGATGAGATCATCGTGGAACATGTGGGAGCCAACATGGGTATCCAGATCCCGCTATTGGTTATTGACCGGAGAATGTCTCGGTCATGTCTGCATGGTTCTCGAACTCGTAGGGTCTACACACTTAAGGTTCGGTGATGCTAGAGTTGTTATGGGAAATAGTATGTGGTTACCGAAGGTTGTTCAGAGTCCCGGATGAGATCCCGGACATGACGAGCAGCTCCAGAATGGTCCGGAGGTGAAGATTGGTATATTGGACGAAGGGTATTGGAGTCCGGAATTGTTCCGGGGGTACCAGGTGATGACCAGCGTGTTCGAAAGGGGTTTCGGAGGCCCCGACAAGCGTTCGGGGGCCTTATGGGCCAAGGGGAGAGGGCACATCAGCCCACTAAGGGGCTGAGCGCCCCTCCCACCCCATCTCACGTAACCAGGAGAGTTGGGGGCTCCACCCCTAGGGCAGCCGCCCCTCCCGGCTTGGGGGGCAAGTTTCCTAGGGGGTGGGGGCGCCCAAACCCATCTAGGGTTTCCCCTATGGCCGCCGCCCATCCCCTAGGGAACCCTAGGGCGCCTCCCCCTCCTCCCTTCCCCCTATATATAGTGAGGGAGAGAGAGGGCAGCCGCACCCTTCCCCTGGCGCAGCCCTCTCCCTCCTCCAACACCTCCTCCTCCTCCGTAGTGCTTGGCGAAGCCCTGCCGGAGAACCACGAGCTCCATCACCACCATGCCGTCGTGCTGTCGGAGTTTTCCCTCAACTTCTCCTCTCCCCTTGCTGGATCAAGAAGGAGGAGATGTCCCCGGGCTGTACGTGTGTTGAACGCGGAGGCACCGTTGTTCGGTGCTTAGATCGGATTCGACCGCGATCTGAATCGCTTCGTGAACGGCTCCACCGACTGCGTTCTTGTAATGCTTCCGCATCGCGATCTTCAAGGGTATGAATATGCACTCCCCTCTCTCTCGTTGCTAGTCTCTCCATAGATTGATCTTGGTGATGCGTAGAAAATTTTGAATTTCTGCTACGTTCCCCAACAGTGGCATCATGAGCTAGGTCTATTGCGTAGATTCTATGCACGAGTAGAACACACGTTGTTGTGGGCATTGATTTTGTTCAATATGCTTACCATTACTAGTCCTATCTTGTTTTGATGGTATTGTGGGATGAAGCAGTCCGGACCGACCTTACACGTACACTTACGTGAGACAGGTTCCACCGACTGACATGCACTTGTTGCATAAGGTGGCTAGCGGGTGTCAGTCTCTCCCACTTTAGTCGGATCGTATTCGATGAAAAGGGTCCTTATGAAGGGTAAATAGCAATTGGCATATCACGTTGTGGCTTTTGCGTAGGGTAAGAAACATTCTTGCTAGAAACCCATAGCAGCCACGTAAAACATGCAAACAACAATTAGAGGACGTCTAACTTGTTTTTGCAGAGTATGCTATGTGATGTGATATGGCCAAGAAGAATGTGATGAATGAAATATATATGATGTATGAGATTGATCATATTCTTGTAATAGGAATCACGACTTGTATGTCGATGAGTATGACAACCGACATGAGCCATAGGAGTTGTCTTTATTTATTGTATGACCTGCGTGTCACTGAATAATGCCATATAATTACTTTAGTTCATTGCTAAACCGTTAGCCATAGTAGTAGAAGTAATAAGATGGCGAGACAACTTCATGGAGACACGATGATGGAGATCATGATGATGGAGATCATGGTGTCATGCCGGTGACGATGATGATCATGGAGCCCCGAAGATGGAGATCAAAAGGAGCAAAATGATATTTGCCATATCATGTCACTATTTGATTGCATGTGACGTTTATCATGTTTATGCATCTTATTTGCTTAGAACGACGGTAGTAAATAAGATGATCCCTCATAATAATATCAAGAAAGTGTTCCCCCTAACTGTGCACCATTGCGAAAGTTCGTTTTTTCGAAGCACCACGTGATGATCGGGTGTGATAGATTCTAACATTCACATACAACGGGTGTAAGACAGATTTACACATGCAAAACACTTAGGTTGACTTGACAAGCCTAGCATGTACAGACATGGCCTCGGAACCCGAGAGACCGAAAGGTCGAACATGAGTCGTACAGTGGATACGATCAACATGAAGATGTTCACCGATGATGACTAGTCTGTCTCACATGATGATCGGACACGACCTAGTTGACTCGGATCATATATCACTTAGATGACTAGAGGGATGTCTATCTGAGTGGGAGTTCATTAGATGAACTTAATTATCCTGAATATAGTCAAAAGGTCTTTGCAAATTATGTCGTAGCTCGCGTTTTAGTTCTACTGTTTTAGATATATTCCTAGAGAAAATTTAGTTGAAAGTTGATAGTAGCAATTATGTGGACTGGGTCTGTAAACCGAGGATTGTCCTCATTGCTGCGTAGAAGGCTTATGTCCTTAATGCACCGCTCAGTGTGCTGAACCTCGAACGTCGTCTGCGGATGTTGCGAACATCTGACATACACGTTTTGATGACTACGTGATAGTTCAGTAATGTTAAACGGTTTAGAATTGAGGCGCTAAAGACGTTTTAGAAACGTCACGGAACATATGAGATGTTCCAAGGGCTGAAATTGGGATTTCATGCTCGTGCCCACATCCAGAGGTATAAGACCTCCGACGAGCTTCTTAGCCTACAAACTAAGGGAGAAAAGCTCAATCGTTGAGCTTGTACTCGGAATGTCTGGGTACAACAATCACTTGAATCGAGTGGGAGTTAATCTTCCAGATGAGATAGTGATGTTTCTCCAAAGACATTGCCACTAAGCTACTAGAGCTTTGTGATGAACTATAACATATGAGGGATAGATATGATGATCCTTGAAATATTTGCGATGTTTGACACCGCAAAAGTAGAAATCAAGAAGGAGCATCAATTGTTGATGGTTAGTGAAACCACTAGTTTCAAGAAGGGCAAGGGCAAGAAGGGGTACTTCATGAAACGGCAAATCAGTTGCTGCTCCAGTGAAGAAACCCAGGGTTGAACCCAAACCCGAGACTAAGTGCTTCTGTAATGAGGGAACGATCACTGAAGCAGAACTACCCAAGGTTGATAGAAGTATATTGGATATACATTGTATTAAATGTGTACTTTACTAGTACTCCTAGTAGCACCAGGGTATTAAGATACCGGTTCAGTTGCTAAGTGTTAGTAACTTGAAATAAAAGAGCTACAGAATAAAAGGAGACTAGCTAAAGGTCAGATGACGATGTGTGTTGGAAGTGTTTCCAAGGTTGATGTGATCAAGCATCGCCTGCTCCCTCTACCATCGAGATTGGTGTTAAACCTAAGTAATTGTTATTTGGTGTTTGTGTTGAGCATAGACATGATTGGATTATGTCTATCGCAATACGGTTATTCTTTTAAGGAGAATAATGGTTACTCTATTTATTTGAATAATACCTTCAATGGTCTTGCACCTAAAAGAATCACTACTAGGGAAAAGCCTAGCAGCAGCGCGGGTTTTAGGCCTATCAGTAGCGCGGGCAGGAGCGCTACTGATAAGGCGCTACAGCTAATGCTTAGCAATAGCGCGCCTAGACCCACGCTACTGGTAACTTGACTTAGTAGTAGCGCTCCTTCAGAAAAGCGCTACTGGTAATTAGTAGTAGCGCTTCCCCCCTCCCGCGCTACTACTATTATTTAGTATTTTATTTCTTTTTTATTTCGTGTTGTATTCATACACCTTTACACAAGTTTTCATACAACAGGAATTTAGAGATTGTTTTTACATAATGAGTTATTACATCATGCGGTGAAAGAACCGTGGACTAGTTTCAAGTGGATGTCCATCCACTTGAAACTAATCCGCGGTTCTTTCACCCAATGATATAATTATATCATCATCATCATCATATCATTAACAACTTATCATCATAATACATCATTGTCATATAACACCTCCTCAAGATCATCGTTTTCATCATTGACATCACATAACACCTCCTCAAGATCATCATTATCAACTCTAACACATTACCACATAATAAACATATTGTACCTCATAGGACCTATTACATTCGATTAAGACCTACTACATTTTCTAAGGTAAAATAGCAAAAAACAAGATAGCCCCTAACTCTCCATTATGGAGAATGGAGATTAGCCTGTCTCCAATTCTTGCCTTTCGCTGAATGTTACTTCCAAGAACCTCCTTGCGAATGTCCATACATTTCTTCCATTCTTTGATGAACATGTGTTCACGGGTTTTAGAAATCCGATATGCACAGGTGAGCTCTGTAGATTTACCTGGCAGTATGTTCAGAACTGAGAGGCGACCATGCAGAGACATCAGATGAGGCACAGAATCCATCGGGAGTTTCTGTTGAAAAACATAATAATAACTTCGTAGTTAGCAATGATGTACTAGTTTTAGAAGTATGCAAAAGATGCACGGATGTCGTAATAGTAAAAAATCTTACCAGGGTATCTCCAGAGAAGTTACCGTGGTTCAACACATGCACTAGTGGCATGTATTCACCATAATTTGGAGGAGTTCGATAATAGTTATTGTAATTCTCAAGAAGAGTACAAAATGCAATCAGATGATTTTTCTCCTTATACGTTAACTCGGTGCCATCGGTGTAGTGGGTTTTAGCTACCATCTTCCGCACAGTCTTTGAAGAATCAAAATAAGCTGTCAATGGAAATAAGCTATCAACTATTTTGAAATAAACAATATAAATTAGTTAATAACTATGTTTGAGAAACTCACATAGCGGTACAATCGGAAGCGTATCAACAAGGACCCAAATGTCCATATTGTCTTGCTCGATGTCAGGATCACCAAGATCCATGGTGACAATCATACCCTCATAAAAACCATACATTTTGCAAAGTGCTTCCCAATTTTGGCAACCAAAATGGATTACGCTCTGAGCATTGCACAGATTTACTTCAAAATCCATATCATGATGGGTCCTTCGGTGTATTTTCTTTGTTTCGAAATTTTCATGGTCTTCAAAACCCATCCTCTCCAAGACATAGCGTCTTGCATGGCATGGGATAAGCTAGTCGAATTGTAAAATATGAAAATTAGACGTTGAAATAGTTGAAGTCATGCTTAATTATGAAAAAAACACTTGGCATTGTTGTGTATCGTTTCACAATCGAAGGTCTCCTCAAGCTTAATGCTGAAGCGCCGATCTTCGTCCAGCCGAACGAAGCTGTCGCACATACCTCGATCGTCGTGGCACCAACTACACTCCCCCGGGAGACTGTCGTCGTCTGAGTATGACATTTCCTACGTTCATAATTCAAAGATTAAACTTGTACATATTCTAGCACAAGTCATGCCAGAATTCACGAAAAAATCCGGCATGACCTTTGCTAAAAAAGGACATATCGAGCGCCTGAAATTTACCGGAACGGAAATTAATCAACACTCCGGCAAAACATAGGCCACTCGGAGATGTAAACTGAACATGAAGGGCCACTTGGGCAACCACATATCCTATTTGAGCAACAACACAAGATATACAAGGATATTTGGCTGGTCTCACCTCGATGTCGGAGGGGGTCGGTGAAAGGGACGACGGTGGGGATGCCGGAGGGGGTCGGTGACGGGGACGACGGCGGGGATGTCGGAGGGGGTCGGTGACGGGGACGACGGTGGTCACCTGAAACCATATAAGTTATCACTAATACATCCCGAATAATTGCTTAAACTAAAAAATAACAACAAATATGACATGTTCAACTAGTTTTATTAATTCAACTAGTTCTTACTAAATATAAACTTACTATAAATAGAAAAAAACTAGTTCTTTCTAAAAATAGAGTAGTTCAACTAGTTATATTAATTATCTTACTAAAAATACATTAGTTCTATTAATTCAACTACTTCAACTAGTTTATTAATTTACTTACTAAACTAGTTATGAACCCTAAATTAACATCTACTACTACTAAAAATCTAGTACTAACTAAATTAACATCTAGTACTAGCTATGAACCCTAAATTAACATCTATAACTACTAAATCTAGTACTAACTAGTGGCAGGGGGTGGGGGCAACGGAGAGGTAGCTAGGGGCGGCGAGGTCGAGGGCGGTGGGAGGAGGGCTGCCGGTGGAGGAGGGAGAGGGCGGCCGCAGGCGGAGGGAGGAGGGTGGCGGCGGAGGAGGGAGGGGCGGCCGCAGGCGGAGGGAGGATGTGCGAGGAGGAGGGAGGAGGGACGGAAGGAGGGGAGTACCTCGGCGGCGGACGGACGAAGGAGGCGGTGGCGGCGACGCACGACGATGGTTATCGGCACGGGGGGCGAGAGTGAGAGTGTGAGTGAGGGCGCCGGTCGTGTGCGTGGGGATAAGGTAGGGATAGTTGTAGCGCGTTTGCCGAAATGCGCTACAGATAATCAGAATAGCAGTAGCGCATTGCACATAAACCGCTACTGCTAAGTGTAACTATACAAAAAATACGTCAATGCAAAAATACATTGGCCATCAATGATCTTTTTGTGTACAATCTGAATTGTCAATATGAGTCCTATTCGGTAGGAACCGGAGAGGACTCATATTGCGGCCATAAATTTTACGCATAGAGTTCAGTGAAGACCAACTGGTTGTGGTAGTTTCAGAAATAACATATTTAAGGTGGTAAACACCCTGTTCACGGAGCGAGGTGGGACTAAACTTGTTGGCTGATCTTAGCAGTAGCGGTTTTCCCATAAGTGCGCTGATGCTAACTTCTATAGCAGTAGCGCTGTTCAATAAAGTGCGCTACTGCTATAACTAGTGGGGGGGGGGGGGGCGAGGTCATGGCAATTATAGCAGCAGCGCGGTTTGCGGTGGACGCGCTACTGCTCTTTTCCTGTCAGCAGCGCGTTTCTCTAACACGCGCTGCTGCTAAATAGCAGTAGCGTGGTATTTTAGGGAGCGCTGCTGGTAAGATTCTGTGTATAGGCTTTTCCCTAGTAGTGAATGGTTTATTGAATCTCGATCGTAGTGATACACATGTTCATGCCAAAAGATATAAGATAGTAATGATAGTACCACCTGCTTGTGGCACTGCCATTTGAGTCATATTGGTATAAAACGCATGAAGAAGCTCCATGTTGATGGATCTTTGGACTCACTCGTTTTTGAAAAGTTTGAGACATGCGAACCATGTCTATTGGTATGTGCGCATGAACAAACTCCATGCAGATGGATTGTTTGGACTCACTTGATTCTAAATCACTTGAGACATGCAAATCATACCACATGGGCAAGATGACTCAAAAGCCTCATTTTCAGTAAGATGGAACAAGAGAGCAACTTGATGGAAGTAATACATTTTGATGTGTGTTGTCCAATGAGTGCCGAGGCACGCAGTGGATATTGTTATGTTCTTACTTCACAAATGACTTGAGTAGATGCTGAGTATATTTACTTGATGAAACACAAGTCTGAATTATTGAAAGGTTCAAGTAATTTCAGAGTGAAGTTGAAGATCATCGTGACAAGAGGATAAAATGTCTATGATATGATCATAGAGATGAATATCTGAGTTACGAGTTTGGTACACAATTAAGACCTTGTGGAATTTGTTTCACAACTAATACTGCCTGGAACACCATAGTGTGATGGTGTGTCCGAACATCATAGCTGCACCCTATTGGATATCGTGCATACCCGTATGTCTCTTATCGAATTACCACTATCGTTCTGGGTTAGGCATTAGAGACAACCGTATTCACTTTGAATAGGGCACCTCGTAATTCCATTGAGATGACACCGTATGAACTATGGTTTAGAGAAACCTAAGCTGTCATTTCTTGAAAGTTTGGGGCTGCGACGCTTATGTGAAAAAGTTTCATCCTGACAAGCTCGAACCCAAAGCGGATAAATACATCTTCATAGGACACCCAAAATAATTGGGTATACCTCCTAATTCAGACCCGAAAGCAAAAGTGATTGTTTGTAGAAACGGGTCCTTTCTCGAGGAATAGTTTCTCTCGAAAGAATTGAGTGGGAGGATGGTGGAGACTTGATGAGGTTATTGAACCATCACTTCAACCACCGTGTAGAAGGGCACAAGAAGTTGTTCCCGTGGCACCTACACCAATTGAAGTGGAAGCTGATGATAGTGATCATGAAACTTCGGATCAAGTCACTACCAAACCTCGTAGGTCGACAAGGATGCGTACTACTTCAGAGTGGTATGGTAATCCTGTCTTGGAAGTCATGTTGCTAGACAACAATGAACCTACGAGCTATGGAGAAGCGATGGTGGGCCCGGATTTCGACAAATGGCTAGAGGCCATAAAATCCGAGAGAGGATCCATGTATGAAAACAAAGTGTGGACTTTGGAAGAACTACTTGATGGTCGTAAGGCTGTTGGGTATAGATGGATTTTAAAAGAAAGACGGACAATGATGGTAATTGTCACCATTAAGAAAGCTCGACTTGTTGCTAAGATGTTTTCCGACGAGTTCAAGGAGTTGACTACGATGAGACTTTCTCACTCGTAGCGATGCTAAGAGTCTATTGTAATTATATTAGCAATTACTGCATTATTTATGAAATCTTGCAGATAGGATGTCAAAATATTGTTTCCTCGATGATTTTTTGAGGAAAGGTTGTATGTGATACAACCAGAAAGTTTTGGCAATCCTAAAAGATGCTAACAAGTATGCAAAACTCCAGCAATCCTTATAAGGACTGGAGTAAGCATCTCGGAGTTGGAATATACACTTTGATGAGATGATCAAAGATTTTGGGTTTATACAAAGTTTATGAGAAACTTGTATTTCCAAAGAAGTGAGTGGGAGCACTATAGAATTTTTGATGAGTATATGTTATTGACATATTGTTGATCAAAAATGATGTAGAATTTCTGGACAGCATATAGGGTTATTTGAAAAGTGTTTTTCAATGGAAAACCTGGATTAAGCTACTAGAACATTGAGCATCAAGATCTATAAGGATAGATCAAAAACGCTTAATAGTACTTTCAAATAAATACATATCGTGACAAGATTTTGAAGGAGTTCAAAATAGATCGGCAAAGAAGGAGTTCTTGGCTGTGTTATAAGGTGTGAATATTGAGTAAGACGCAAGACATGACCACGGCAGAAGAGAGAGAAAGGACGAAGGTCGTCCCCTATGCTTCAGACGTAGGCTCTATAGTATGTTGTGCTGTGTACCGCACCTGAAGTGTGCCTTGTCGTGAGTCAGTCAAGGGGTACAAGAGTGATCCAGGAATGGATCATAGGACAGCGGTCAAACTTATCCTTAGTAACTAGTGGACTAAGGAATTTTCTCGATTATGGAGGTGGTAAAAGAGTTCGTCGTAAAGGGTTACGCCGATGCAAACTTTGACACTAATCCGGATTATTCTGAGTAGTAAACCGGATTCGTATAGTAGAACAGTTATTTGGAATAGCTCCAAATAGAGCATGGTAGCTGCATCTAGGAGATGACATAGAGATTTGCAAAGCACACACGGATCTGAAAGGTTCAGATCCGTTGACTAATAACCTCTCTCACAAGCGAGATATGATCAAACCCCATGGGCGTTGATTCATTACAATCACATAGTGATGTAAACTAGATTATTGACTCTAGTGCAAGTGGGAGACTATTGGAAATATGCCCTAGAGGCAATAATAAAATGGTTATTATTGTATTTTCTTGTTCATGATCATTGTCTATTATCATGCTATAATTGTATTGACCGGAAACCGCAATACATGTGTGAATACATAGACCATAACATGTCCCCAGTGAGCCTCTAGTTGACTAGCTCGTTGATCAACAGATGGTCATGGTTTCCTGACCATGGACATTGGATGTCATTGATAACGGGATCACATCATTAGGAGAATGATGTGATGGACAAGACCCAATCCTAAGCATAGCACAAGATCGTGTAGTTCGTTTGCTAAAGCTTTTCTAATGTCAAGTATCATTTCCTTAGACCATGAGATAGTGTAACTCCCTGATACTGTAGGAGTGCTTTGGGTGTACCAAATGTCACAACGTAACTGGGTGACTATAGGTATCTTCGAAAGTGTCTGTTGGGTTGGCACGAATCGAGAATGGGATTTGTCACTCCGTATGACGGAGAGGTATCTCTGGGCCCACTCGGTAACGCATCATCATAATGAGCTCAATGTGACTAAGTAGTTAGTCACGGGATCATGCAGTACGGAATGAGTAAAGTGACTTGCCGGTAACGAGATTGAACGAGGTATTGGGATACCGACGATCGAATCTCGGGCAAGTAACATAGCGATTGACCAGCGTGTCCAAAAGGGGTTTCGGAGGCCCCGGCAAGCGTTCAGGGGCCTTATGGGCCAAGGGGAGAGGGCACATCACCCCACTAAGGGGCTGAGCGCCCCTCCCACCCCATCTCACGTAACCAGGAGAGGTGGGGGCGCCACCCCTAGGGCAGCCGCCCCTCCCGGCTTGGGGGGCAAGTTTCCTAGGGGGTGGGGGCACCCAAACCCATCTAGGGTTTCCCCTGTGGCCGCTGCCCCTCCCCTAGGGAACCCTAGGGCGCCTCCCCCTCCTCCCTTCCCCCTATATATAGTGAGAGAGAGAGAGGGCAGCCACACCCTTCCCCTGGCGCAGCCCTCTCCCTCCTCCAACACCTCCTCCTCCTCCGTAGTGCTTGGCGAAGCCCTGCCGGAGAACCACGAGCTCCATCAGCACCATGCCGTCGTGCTGTCAGAGTTTTCCCTCAACTTCTCCTCTCCCCTTGCTGGATCAAGAAGGAGGAGACGTCCCCGGGCTGTACGCGTGTTGAACGCGGAGGCACCGTTATTCGGTGCTTAGATCGGATTCGGCCACGATCTGAATCGCTTCGTGAACGGATCCACCGACCGTGTTCTTGTAATGCTTCCGCATCACGATCTTCAAGGGTATGAAGATGCACTCCCCTCTCTCTCGTTGCTAGTCTCTCCATAGATTGATCTTGGTGATGGGTAGAAAATTTTGAATTTCTGCTACGTTCCCCAATAGTTTATATATTCGGATAGTCGTGTCCACAGTAACAGGATGACTTGGAGTTGTATCCCGACCTCTTACAACGAAAACCAGATACTTGTTATAATACACACAGAAAAGAGATAGATGCACTTGGTGATTTCTTTCTCTCAGGGAGACGAGGAGAGGATCTCTGGGTAGGTTTATTGCTATACATTGTTATATGATGTTAGCATATTATTCTCCTCTCTTCTACTGCTGCAAGATGATGGTTGCAAGAAGATGTAGGCTTCAATAGGATGAGCTTCTCCCTCTAATTCTGGCATTACTGAAGTTTAGTCCACAGATACTACCCCATTTCTTTGATACTGATGCATATGGAGTGTAGATCTGATGTAATTCTTGCGAGTACTTCGGATGAGTACTCACGGTTGCTTTGTTCCCCTTTCCATTCGACCAATTTGCTGCAATAGCTGGTAGCACCATGGATGCAGGTTTCCCCAATGGAGCATACTACGTGGAGGCCGACGACCAGGAGTAGTCAGGAGGTCTAAGGCAGGAGGCCTCGCCTTTCGATCTAGTGTCATTGTTTTGCTCAGCCTTCTTAAGGAAAACTTGTCTCAATATGTTTTTACTAAGAAAATATTTGCTTTGATGACTTACGTATTTGGGTCATCGTGGTCTGGGCTTCTAATATAAATATTTATGTTTATCCTTTGTGTCATAGAGTTGTGTTGTGATATTGACGTGGGTCACTGAGGGAGTCCTGGATTAGGGGGTGTCCGGATGGCCGGACTATGACCTTCGGCCGGACTCCTGGACTACGAAGATACAAGATTGAAGACTCTGTCCCGTGTCCGGATGGGACTTTCCTTGGCGTGGAAGGCAAGCTTGGCGATACGATATGAAGATCTACTCCCATTGTAACTGACTCTGTGTAACCCTAGCCCTTTTCGGTGTCTATATAAACCGGAGAGTTTTAGTCCGTAGGACGAACAACAATCATACCATAGGCTAAATTCTAGGGTTTAGCCACTCCGATCTCGTGGTAGATCTACTCTTGTACTACCCATATCATCAATATTAATCGAGCAGGAGTAGGGTTTTACCTCCATCGAGAGGGCCCAAACCTGGGTACAAACATCGTGTCCCTTGTCTCCTGTTACCATCCGCCTAGATGCACAGTTCGGGACCCCCTACCCGAGATCCGCCGGTTTTGACACTGACATTGGTGCTTTCATTGAGAGTTCCTCTATGTCGTTGCTTTTTAGGCCCAATGGCTTCTTCGCTCGCCAACCGCGATGCGGTCCGGGATGAGACTTTTCTCCCTGGACATATCTTCGTATTCGGTGGCTTCGCACTACGGGCTGACTCGTTCGGCCATCTGGAGCAGATCGGGAGCTACGCCCCTGGCCATCAGGTCACGTTTGGAAGCTTGAACTACACGGCCGACATCCGCGGGGACTTGATCTTCGACGGATTCGAGCCACAACCGGGCGCGCCGCACTGTCATGATGGGCACGATTTAGCTCTGTCATCGGACAACGCCCAGAGCATCGCTCAGGTGTCCGCTCTGACCATTAGCTCGGATCCCATTACGCCAGTCAGGGATGGATGGTTAGATGCCACCCCAGAAACTGCAATCTCTACGGCGATAGAGCCAGATACCAGCCTAGTCCCTCGCAAGGCCCGAGACTCCGAGGTGCCGGACTCCGATCCGGACTCCGTAAATCCCGCACCTCTCCCGGTTAAGCCCGATTGGGCTCCGCTCATGGAGTTCACCGCCGTGGATGTCTTTCAGCACTCACCTTTCGGCAACATCCTGAATTCGTTAAAGTCTCTCTCTTTGTCAGGAGAGCCCTGGCCGGACTACGACCAACACGGTTGGGACGCGGACGACGAAGAAATTTGTAGCCCACCCATCACCGACTTTGTAGCCACTGTCGACGATTTAACTGACATGCTCGACTTCGACTCCCAAGACATCGACGACATGGACGCCGATGAAGGAGACGATCAAGAACCAGTGCCTATAGGGAACTAGAAAGCCACCTCGTCATACGACATATACATGGTGAACACCCCTAAAGCGGGGGATGGCGAGTAGAAAATGGAGGATGACCCCTCCAAGAGGCAACCCAAGTGCCGACGTCAGCGGCGCCGCTCTAAGTCCCGCCAAAGCAAAAACGGCGATTCCGGCACCGGAGATAACAATACGCCGGACAGTGCCGAAGACAACCCCCTCCAGCAGGATTCAGTGCAGGAGAACGAAGGAGCCAGCCCTCGTGAGAGAGCGGCCGACAAAGAAGATGAGGACGACAATTACATGCCTCCCTCCGAAGACGAGGCAAGCCTCGACGATGATGAATTCGTCATGCCAGAGGATCCCGTCGGGCAAGAGCGTTTCAAACACAAACTCGTAGCCACGGCAAGCAGCCTCAAGAAGAAACAGCAGCAGCTTAGAGCTGACCAAGACTTGCTAGCCGGCAGATGGACCGAAGTCCTGGCGGCCGAAGAGTATAAACTAGAATGCCCATCCAAGAGCTACCCAAAGCGCTGGCTTGTTCCCCAACTTGAGGAGGAAGCAACTAAACCTACATCACCAGCGTATGATGCGCCCGATCGGCCACCCCGTGTCCACGATAGAGAGGCCTTCAGGCCCTCGACCCAAGCCGCACCCCGACACCGCTCAAAACATACCAGAGTATGGGGAGACGCAACAGACCTGCGAGACATCCTGGAGAATAAGGCAAGGCAAACAAGATCGATCTACGGATCGCATGGGCGCCCCGCTTCATGTGACGCTAGCCTTCACACCGGACATAATAAGTATGGCCCGGCCGAATACAACAGACCAAGCTCGTCCGAGCTGTGTCGCGATATAGCTCAGTACAGGGGCGCCGCATACCCACTATGCTTCACAGACGAAGTAATGGATCATCAAATCCCCAAGGGCTTCAAACCCGTAAACATCGAATCATACGATGGCACAACAGATCCTGCGGTATGGATCGAGGATTATCTCCTTCACATGCACATGGCCCGTGGCGATGATCTACACGCCATCAAATACCTCCCGCTCAAGCTTAAAGGACCAGCAGGGCATTGGCTTAATAGCCTGCCAGCAGAGTCAATCAATTGTTGGGAGGACCTGGAATGCGCATTCCTTGACAACTTCCTGGGCACGTATGTGCGACCACCAGACACCGATGACCTAAGCCACATAATCCAACAGCCAGAGGAATCAGCCGGACAATTCTGGACACGGTTCCTGACCAAGAAAAACCAAATAGTCGATTGTCCGGACGCCGAGGCCCTCACAGCCTTTAGGCACAACATCCGAGACGAATGGCTTGCCCGGCACCTAGGACAGGAAAAGCCGAAGTCTATGGCAGCCCTCACGACACTCATGACCCGCTTCTACGCGGGAGAAGACAGCTGGCTAGCTCGTAGCAATAACATAAGCAAGAGCCCCGGCAATTTGGATACCAAGGATAACAACGGCAGGTCACGCCGCAACAAGCATAAGCCCTGCATTAACAGTGACAATGCTGAAGATACGACAGTCAATGCCGGATTCAGAGGCTCTAAACCGGGTCAGCGGAAGAAGCCATTCAAACGAAACCCTCAGGGCCCATCCAGCTTAGACCGGATACTTGATCGCTCGTGTCAGATACACGATACCCCCGAACAGCCAGCCAATCACACCAACAGGGATTGTTGGGTGTTCAAGCAGGCAGGCAAGATAAGCGCCGAGACCAGAGACAAGGGGCTGCATAGCGATAACGAAGAGGGGCCCCGGCCGCCGCACAACAAAGGACAGAAGGGATTTCCTTCGCAAGTTCGGACGGTGAATATGATATACGCAACCCACATCCCCAAAAGAGAGCGGAATTGTGCTCTCAAGGACGTCTATGCGCTGGAGCCAGTCGCCCCAAAGTTCAACCCATGGTCCTCCTGTCCGATCACTTTCGATCGACGGGACCATCCCACCAGCATCCGTCAAGGCGGATTCGCCGCACTGGTCCTAGACCCAATTATCGATGGATTTCACCTTACCAGAGTCCTAATGGACGACGGTAGTAGCCTGAACCTGCTTTACCAGGACACAGTGCGAAAAATGGGCATCGATCCTTCAAGGATTAAACCCACAAAGACAACCTTCAAAGGTGTCATACCAGGGGTAGAAGCCAGCTGTACAGGCTCGGTCACACTCGAGGTGGTCTTCAGATCACCGGGTAACTTCCGGAGCGAGGAGTTAATCCTCAACATAGTCCCATTCCGCAGCGGCTATCACGCCCTGCTCGGACGAACCGCATTTGCAAAATTCAATGCGGTGCCGCACTATGCATATCTCAAGATCAAGATGCTAGGACCTCGCGGAGTCATCACGGTAAATGGAAACACCGAACACTCTCTCCGAACGGAGGAGCACACGACGGCCCTGGCGGCAGAAGTGCAGAGTAGCCTCTCAAGGCAGTTCTCCAACCCAGGTGCCAAACGTCCGGACAACATCAAGCGAGCCTGAAGTAACCTACAACAAATCCGGCTGGCACGTTCCAAGCAAGCACAGCAGTGCGGCCCCAACCCCAGCCCCTGCCAAACGGCAATACTGGTACCACACGTACATAATTACGCCTTAAAGATACCATGGGCATAAGGGGAGGGGCACAACAACGGCGCACCCAGAATGCGGCTCAACCGCACTAGGGGGCTCCCTATTTCGCCGTTTTCCTTTTTCACACACGTTCAGGACCCAACTATTCGGAAGGCCTGTCCGGCAATACTATCGCCGAACCAATGATGCTATAGCCAGGGAGGAAGCAAGCTACGTCAACAATCAAGGTGGTCTCTATAACGAGTTTAATACCTGTTTCTCTTACAATACTGCAGCTTGCCCCTGAAGGGGAATATGTCAAATACTCCCATCTCTTGCTTACCACACTTTTTGTATCGTTCTGCTTTCGCAGCAGCCCTTTTTTAATGAACAATATATAGCTCTTACCTATTATTGTACTTATATATTTTTATATGCAAATATGTTCAGTCATGACACTATGCAACCGTACACTTTGGTACGGATAATACACCAGGGGCTTACAACACCCCATAACATGGTGTGAGAAGACCGAACACTCTAACAAGTGCAGCACCCCGAACTTATAGCACTATATGCATCGGCTCCGAATCATGTCTTTGGTCAATAGTTGGGTTTGCCCGGCTCCCATGTTTTGGTACCTTATGTTCCGTATTGTTGGCTAAGGTAGCGCTGGGAGAACTACTGCGATTGTGCCCCAGTTGAGCTGGTTAACACCTCAGTAGAGAAAGCTAAAACTGACTGTCATGATAGTGCGAGAGACCGGTCGCTGTTCGCGAGGTTTCTTCGAGTCCTTAAAGACTTATGCCGCTTCGAGCGAAGAACCGGACTTATCCAGCCTAGGCGTGGATAGCGCCCCGAACTCGGTTTTCCGAATACTAGGGGCTTCGCCGAAATTTAAAATTATAGAATTCTATGGCTAAGGGAGAGTGATAAAGCATCATAAGTCCAACGGCCTGGTTTGTTGTGCTGAACGCCTCCCTAGACGGACCCAAGAATGGGACCAAGAGCGCTCAGGTTTACCCCGAACACCCCAACACTCGTGGCATGGGGGTCGAAGCCGACAACTTGCATATCTCAGATTTGATAAACGGCCGCACAGAAGGTAATATTTTAAATTAACAAGCATTGCTTAACGCATATGAACAAAGTTTCAGCATACAGGATAACAAATGCGAGTTTACTCAAAAATTACATCTTTGGAGCACTCATCCGCTATACGGTGGGCACCCTTCAGAACGCCATTATAATACATCTCGGGCGTACAATACTCCTTGCCCGGCAGTGGCGCGTCCGTCAACAGCCTCTCCAAGTCTAGCTTGCCCCAGTGCACCTTAGCACGGGCAAGGGCCCGGCGGGCACCTTCAATACAAACGGAGCGCTTGACGACCTCAATCCACGGACACGCGTCCACCATCCGCCGCACCAGACCAAAGTAGCTCCCAGGCATGAATTCTCCAGGCCACAGCCGAGCTATGAGGCCCTTCATGGCTTGTTCGGCCACCATGTGGAGCTCAACCAGCTGCTTCAGCTGGTTGCTCAGGGGCACCGGATGTTCAGCCTCAGCATACTGAGACCAGAACACTTTTTCTGTCGAGCTCCCCTCTTCGGCTCGGTAGTATGCGGCGGCATCAGACACACTACGAGGCAGATCGGCGGACACTCCTGGAGAGCTCCGGATTTGGGTAAGTAGCAGATAATTAAGTTTTATATTTTTGCATTGCATAAAGAATGCCTTACCCGCCGCTATCTTCTTCATCGCCTCGATCTTCTGAAGGGCCTTCTGGGCTTCGACCTTAGCGGTCTTGGCACTCTCAAGAGACAAGGCAAGCTCGGACTCGCGAGTCTTCGAGTCACGCTCCAAACTCTCGTGTTTTTCCACGAGAGCCTGGAGCTCTTGCCGCACCTCCGCCACCCACGCCTCCTGCTTCTCTCGCTCGGCGCGCTCCAAGGCCGATCTCTTTTCGGCCTTGGAGACCGCCTCTTTCAGGGTCGCCACCTCGGTCGCGGCTCCTGCAACATTAACGTTGGTCCTGTTATTATTATGCAACCAAGTATTCCTATATACATTTACAGGAGGTGCTACATACCCTCTTTATCCTCAAGCTGCTTCTTGGCACGGCCGAGCTCGCTCTCGGACCGCTCGAGGCTTTCCTTCAAGGCATTGACCTCTGCAGTCAGTGCGGCAGAGGTCAGCAGCGCAGCCTGCATTCCCAAATTGACATATATTTATTAGACTCCTACGTATATCTTTTAAGATACTCAGTTCGGCTTTTCTTTCTGAACAGAGAACTAAGCATCAGGGGCTACTGTCTGTGCGGTAACATTTTTTATATATGTTTTTGAACACATACCTCAAAGCCCGTTAACAGGCTTGTGCAGGCTTTCGTGAGCCCGCTCTTGGCGGACCGAACCTTCTGAATCACCGCACTCATAACAGTGCAGTGTTCTTCGTCGATAGAGGCGCCGTTGAGCGCCTCCAGCAAATTGTCCGGCGCCTTCGGGTGGACGGAAGTCGCCGGCATCGCGGACTTGCCCTTCTTGTGAAGGCGCCGCCTGTCGGGCTCTGGAACCGCTGATGGTTCCGGAGCAGTGTCTGGCCCAGGGCCGGACTTAGATCCCTCCGGGGCTTTACCCCCTTTGGGCTGGGAGTCCGGAAGGTCACCTTGTGGCGCTTCCAGGACCACCTCATTCTGGTTTTGTCCCCTAAAGGACTCCACCTCAGCATCGTCTGTAGGGAGAGGGGAGGAGGCCGTCGGGAGTGAAGCGCTATTCACATCCGACGAATTCAGAGATCCGCTCGACGAATCGCCGAGATGAGCTTTGGGCGGACTACATGATTAGCTTCGGTGTTAGAAGCTATCAAATATTAAAGGAGTGTAATAATTCATTAGGGTAGCCGTACACTCACGACTTTGCCAGGGGCTTGACCCTGGATGGCCAGTCCTCCTCGCCGTCTTCGGCATCGGGGGCGTAGTCCGGCAGAAGGGGCTTCCCCTTCTTGGACCCTCCGGCTTCCCCAGTTGTGGCGGCCTTTCTCTTCTTTCCTCCCCCCGCTGGAGGGGGAGAGGCATCTTCTTCTTCCTCCTCCTCATCTTCGGAGGCGGAGGGCGCGTTGAAGCCGTCGGGCAAATCCGACGACACCGGGCGCCGGGAACTCCTTCGGGTCCCCGTAGCCTTCTCCTTGGCCTTCTTCTCCGGCACGACATGGGGTGCCGGAACCAGTAGCTTCGCTAAGTGTGTGTCTACTGGGCCTTCGGGCAAAGGGGCCAGACAGTCGAACTGTCCGGATGTCTTCTTCCAATCCTGTCAAAGGAACGTGAGTTTAGATCACAGATAAGGTCGCACTATGAAATGCAGATATCCCATAAGGGACTAATGGTAAGCTTACTTCGGAGGCTTGACGTTTGGCGCAGAACCCGCGATCCTCGGTGACGGGAGGGGAGACCTCGGAGCTTTTGAAAAGCACCTTCCAGGCGTCCTCGTGCTTCGTTTCGAAGAGCCGGGATAGAGTCTGGTGCCGGGCCGGGTCGAACTCCCACAAACTGAAGTCCCGTTGTTGACACGGGAGGATCCGGCGGAAGAGCATGACCTGGACCACATTGACAAGTTTGACCTTCTTGGCCACCAGGTCTCGGACGCAGGTTTGGAGTCCGGTCACCTCTTCCGGATTGCCCCACGACAAGCCCGTCTCTTTCCAATATGTGAGCCGGGTGGGGATGCCGGATCGAAATTCAGGGGCCGCTGCCCATTTAGGGTCACGCCGCTCGGTAATATAAAATCACCCGGATTGCCACCCTTTGATGGTTTCCACGAAGGCACCCTCGAGCCAGGTGCCGTTGGCTATCTTGCCCACCATGGCACCTCCGCATTCTGCCTGTCGGCCTTGCACGACCTTCGGCTTGACGCTGAAGATCTTCAGCCATAGGCCAAAGTGGGGCTGGATGCGGAAGAATGCCTCGCACACGACGATAAACGCCGAGATATTGAGGATGAAGTCCGGGGCCATGTCGTGGAAGTCCAGGCCGTAGAAGAACATGAGCCACCGAACGAACGGGTGAAGAGGAAAACCCAGTCCGCGGAAGAAATGGGGAAGAAAAACAACCCTCTCATAGGGCCTGGGGGTGGGAGTGAGTTGCCCCGCATCTGGGAGCCGGTGCGCGATGTCGTTAGACAAGTATCCGGCCTCCCTCAGGTTTTTGATTTGTCCCTCTGTGACGGAGGAGGCCATCCATCTACCTCCCGCTCCTGACATGGTTGGAGAAGGTTGAGGTGGGAAGTGCGGGCTTGGGTGCAGGAGCTCGAGCGCGCAGGGACGGATAAGCGGAGGAGGAAGAGGGCGTGAATGGAAAGGGCGGATTCTTATCCCCTTATATGGGCAGCCAAAACTACAAGCCCCCCACTGGCCTAATAAAACTCGCTTGTCCCCCAAGCGCCGCGGTTAATGGCGCGGTTGGGTTACCCGCACCCGTATTTATGAGAATCCCGGAATAAGGTGACACGATCTCTGCTTTGACAAGACGTGCCAAGGAAACCGCCTCGCTAAACGCGCTGAGGTGGAACAATAAAATGAATAAAGTGCCTGGCTGTGGCATGATGTCACGCCGTGGAATACGTCAGCAGATCTGATTAATACGAATATTATTCTCTCTACGAAGGAATGTGGAACTTATTTTGCAGAGCCAGGCACTACCCTGGTGTTCAACATCTTCTATGAAATATTCGGAGGAGGAACCCGCCTTGCAATGCCGAAGAAAACTTGCGCGCTGGACTCGTCATTGAAGCCTTGTTCAGGGGCTACTGAGGGAGTCCTGGATTAGGCGGTGTCTGGATGGCCGGACTATGACCTTCGGCCGGACTCCTGGACTATGAAGATACAAGATTGAAGACTCTGTCCCGTGTCCGGATGGGACTTTCCTTGGCGTGGAAGGCAAGCTTGGCGATACGATATGAAGATCTCCTCCCATTGTAACCGACTCTGTGTAACCCTAGCCCTCTCCGGTGTCTATATAAACCGGAGAGTTTTAGTCCGTAGGACGAACAACAATCATACCATAGGCTAGATTCTAGGGTTTAGCCACTCCGATCTCGTGGTAGATCTACTCTTGTACTACCCATATCATCAATATTAATCAAGCAGGAGTAGGGTTTTACCTCCATCGAGAGGGCCCGAACCTGGGTAAAAACATCGTGTCCCTTGTCTCCTGTTACCATCCGCCTAGACGCACAGTTCGGGACCCCCTACCCGAGATCCGCCGGTTTTGACACTGACAGACACCGTTCGTGATCATGTATGATGCGTGTATGATTAGTGCACAATTATATACAGGGGCCTCACACCCACATGACATCCGACGAGCCCTGGTGGGAGGACGTGCCCCTAGGGCATGTGAGGCCCACCTACAGTGCCTTACATCGATTCCATCGATAGAAATGCCTATAAATACTAAACCCTTCGTCATATTTTTATAAGAATTTTATCGCCACCCCAAGTTCTCATGTCACGACAATCTAATCTGGAGGCATGTTCCGAAGCTCTATCGGAGGGGGAGTCCATTGTGAGAGCCTACTTTATCAACCTTACTGCCTCCATGATGACGTGTGAGTAGTACCATTGGGTCCAAAGTAGTAGCTAGATAGTTTCCTCTCTTTTTGGATCTTCAATACCATGTTCCGTGAGCCTTCTCATATGATCGCGATAAATTTGATGTAATCGGTGTGTGTTTGTTGGTACATGATGAATTGTCATTTCATGATCAGATTGTTCATTTAAATTAACCGAACCTTCTGAGGTTTTCTTGTTGTATAATTAAACAGCTTTGCATGCTCTCCGATCTATCTATCTTATTTGGCTAAGTTTGATGGGTTTTTCTTTAGTGGGAGTGGTGCTTTGTAGTGGATCAATGTTGCGGTGATGTAACGCAATGACAATAACAGCTAAGACACATATTGTATTGTTTTCATTAAGTATAAAACAATGAGGTTTTGTCATATTTTTTACTTCTTCCTGCCGAAATTATGTCATCTTGCTTATTGCGATACTTTGTTTCTTGTAAACTTAATACCTTGAGACATGCTAGATAGCGGTTTTAGGGTGGAGTGTTAGTAGGAGATGCAGTTGAATTAAGGGCCTACCTTTCACAGACGTAATTCCTATATGAGATTATACCATAAATGATCATAGTTATAAACATTGCAATCCGGTCAATTATTCAACTATAATTTGTTTAGCATGCCATTTGTTTTAGAGAGAGATGCCACTAGTGAGTCTATGCCCCTGGGTCTATTCTTCATTACTGAGTTCTTCCACACAATTGCTACTTCTACTTGATGTGCTACTTTGCCTCTGTTTATCCCCATCAGTTGCGTTTAATCTTGTAACTAAAAAGACAAAGGGGTTTGATAACCGTCTTGCCGAGTTGGGGATGAGTGTCAGTGCGTTCCATGCGCTGGTACTATTGATACCACTAGCTGGAAGACTCCTACTGGATTGATAACCTTGGTTCTCTAACTGAGGGAAATAATTGCTACTATTATGCTTTGCCCTTACACTTGGAGAAATCCCAACAACTCCCGCGGGAGCAAGCACAAACGAGGAAAGCGTCATCCGCCCCGCACGCGACCAATGGCCGGATGGGCCATTCGAACTGTTCTCTAACAATGTAGGTGGTGGAGGACAACGATGTGACTCACCACAGTTCCAACAAGTGCGGAAAAGCATGGGTAGCCGCATCACCCAGTCGGCTCACGTGTTGTTCGATGGAATGATGCAGCAGGCACGATACATATTTTGCTCCTTCCTTATCAATGCCTTGCATATGCCATTGAATTAATTATCAATTAGTTGCATATGTCATTAGTTTATTCGCAATTAGGATAATTTGAGGACAATATCATGTCGGGAATGATCAATGAGAATCAATAACCTATAGAATTGGACTATGACTTGGGGGATCCAAATTGTCCTACGTTTGAAGTTGGTGGAACATCAAACCCCAACAAGAATACAATGGCAAAGAGACACAAGGCAAGAGGTCTTCCATTCACAACATTTTGAGGATATCTTGTTGGTTAAACCTTTGTTGGACACAAGCATGGACCCATATGTGGCACAGAGCAAAAGGTAAATAAGTATTGGGAGAAGATTTGCAAACATTATCATGAATACAGGAATGTGCGGAGCTGCATCCTATCATTACCACCCGCAATATGGCTTCTGTCCAACATCGATGGTCCATCATTCAAAGGTAAATGAATAAGTATGTCGGCTACTTTGCACAAGTGATTGGCCGCCCACAAAGTGGGATGGGAATGTCAACTCATGTAATTAAATTGCTTCATTTTGTCATCATTCGACTTGCTTGTTTCTTCATTGCATTCTCATCATTATACTTATTGTTTGCTAGATGGCTGTGACAGCCACTATGTACCAACAAATGGAGAAGACGCTATTCGGGTTGGGACATTATTCGGGGATATTGGATGTCAAACCAATGTCGACACAATTTGTGGATGATTTCAAGGCTGGCAAATGGAAGAACGATGGCTCAAGCTCCCATAAATCAGTTGGGTTGGATGACAAGGAGGGATAAGTTATAAGGGATAATGGAAGAGCCACCGTGCAAATGAATAACCGACAAGTTGTGGGAAACAAGTGGGGGAAGGGGAGGGCCGCTCGTGATATCGCGGTGACATAAATGTCCACCACATGGACGGGCATTTTTTCCACAATGAAGAACAAGAAAGAGGAGAGGTACATGCTCATGTTGGGTGCACAAAAAAGGAATGGATTGGAGCCAAGAGAGGGTGAACATCAAGTTGCAAATTGAGAGGGAGAAGAAAGAAGAGTGTCTTAAATGAGAGCTTGAGAAGGCTCGGACTTTTGTATCAATAGAGATTCAGAAGGAGAGGTTGCAACTTGCTTGAGAGATGGAGAATTCAAGGATAATGTTGGCAGGCGCAAGCCTCACAGATGAGCAAGAAAATAAGTGGCTTGTTGGGAAGAAGGAAATCAACGAACACAGGGAGTACGAGGTGGCGAGAGCGGCGATGGTAGCAACGGAAGCGAAACAGATGGAGGTAGAGCAGGTGACAGGGATGGCCGCAGCACAACAGGCGGCACGGATGGCGTCCCGTGGGTGATCCACCACACTTGGACTTGAATTTCATTTTAGCATACCTGAATTGAACTCGTTTTTTTTGCTTTGTTGCATTGTTGAACAGAGATTGCTAAAGCTCAGCCAAGTTGACTGAGACTTAACGAATTCTTAGTGATGCTTTTTTTCTAGATCTTATGTGAAGATTCATGAAAAATAATCTTTTATTTTTCCTTTTTTATTTGTCTTGTTAGCTGATTAAGACTTTGTTAAGTCTCATTTGACTGAGATCTAGCCACACCCTTGTTGAACTGTTGAGTTATGATGAATTTATGCTATATGATTCATGTGCATTATTGCATGGATTCAAGGGTTCAGATTTGACGTGTGTAGCTGCCTGACATACCCTATGAGGGGCTGTCCGACGCTGTCCACGATCACAGTAGGGCGCATGTCATGGTACTAAGTCTGACAGTAAGAGTAGGGGGTACGTATGAGGAGGCGAGGCCCTAGCTACGGAGAGGTTGTACACATGAGTTTATGAGTTTGGGCCCCTCTCAGAGGAGGTAAAAGCCCTAAGTCTCGGTGCCCGGAGGTGGTCGACTGAATATGGGTGTGTGTGTTACAAGGGGTGCAAACCCTTGTGCCAGAGGAGGGGGTGGCTTATATAGAGTGCGCCAGGACCCCATCCATCCTACGTTACAAGGGTTCAATATATATTAAGGTAGGGCGCTACTGGTAACGCCAGTTATAAAGTGCTATTATTGATCTTTAAGACTATGGAGTAAACGCATGACCGTTGCCATCCTGAGTGACTCTAGGTCTTCTGTGCTCCGAGTGGTTTCCTGTATGGTCGAATGACTCCATCCAGGTCGAGTGAAATTGGGGGTATCCGAGTGACGTGACTAGTCGAGTGGATTGCACTCGATGGCTTCAGTCGGTACTTCTTGCTATACTCCGAATGTCCTTAACTCTAGGGTAGTGACCTTGGGAAGGGCGTATAGGTCAGGCCTATGACCCTACCCTAAGTTCATGGGATCGTCTTTAGCCCCCAAATGGATTGAGGTCTGAGTGAAAAGAGAGTTGAAGTTAACCCTGTCTTGACTCTTATGCTTCGCAAGCATTCTTGTAGAGCTCAAGGTTCAAGCTGGAACTTCGACTTTATTTTAGTCGCCTTGATCGATTCAGAGGTCGTCGAGTGAACTTATGGTGGCAATCTTCGAGTGTTGATATGGTGCGAAATCTTCAGCGCGATTGGTTTTTGTGGTTCCCGGATCCCCCGGGATTCAAAATTTATGGGAAGTGCGCGAGGCGGAGCATGCCGCAGTAAACGGGGCGGATAGATAGGGGTGCCTCGATTTCTGCACCACCTATTTTTCCACGTATCCGGTGTGCGACTGTTACAAGATTTTACAGGATCGCTCGGGCCCACACGTCAGCCACTTGGAAGCAAGCCCATAAAAGGCGTCGAGGCCGATGCTTTTGTACTGTGCGCCCCCATTCCCCTTCTTCTTCCTCTACTTCTCCACCACATTTTCCTTTGCTCTCGACGCTGCCGCCTCACCCATGCATAGTTCGCCACCATGGTGAAGGACAAGACGACGGCCCTGGAGAGAGCGAAGAAAGCAATGACGACGGCGAAGGGCACGAAAACGAGTCGGGGATCGTCGTCGAGGTCCGGGTTGCCGCCTGGTGGGATCCAGGGGGACTGGATTCGATCCACGCTCTGGCAAGAGGATCTGGAAGATCTGGCCACCACGGGCTTGATCGCCGACGGGACCTGGAGGCTGCTGATAACCCACAAGTGTAGGGGATCGCAATAGCTTCCGAGGGTGAAGTACAACCCAAATTTATTGATTCGACACAAGGGGAGCCAAAGAATATTCTTGAGTATTAGCAGTTGAGTTGTCAATTCAACCACACCTGGATAACTTAGTATCTGCAGCAAAGTATTTAGTAGCAAAGTAGTATGATAGTAATGGTAACAGTAGCAAAGGTAAAAATAAATGTTTTTGTGTTTTTGTAGTAGTTGTAACAGCAGCAACAGAAAAGTAAATAAGCAGAGAACAATATATAAAAAGCTCGTAGGCAATGGATCAGTGATGGATAATTACGCCGGATGCGATTCCTCATGTAATAGCTATAACATAGGGTGACACAGCACTAGCTCCAATTCATCAATGTAATGTAGGCATGTATCCGTAAATAGTCATATGTGGTTATGGAAAAGAACTTGCATGGCATCTTTTGTCCTACCCTCCCGTCGCAGCTGGGTCCTAGTGGAAACTAAGGGATATTAAGGCCTCCTTTTAATAGAGAATCGGACCAAAGCATTAACACATAGTGAATACATGAACTCCTCAAACTACGGTCATCACCGAGAAGTATCCCGATTATTGTCACTTCGGGGTTGTCGGATCATAACACATAATAGGTGACTATAGACTTGCAAGATAGGATCAAGAACACACATATATTCATGAAAACATAATAGGTTCAGATCTGAAATCATGGCACTCGGGCCCTAGTGACAAGCATTAAGCATAGCAAAGTCATAGCAACATCAATCTCAGAGCATAGTGGATACTAGGGATCAAACCCTAACAAAACTAACTTGATTACATGGTAAATCTCATCCAACCCATCACCGTCCAGCAAGCCTACGATGGAATTACTCACGCACGGCGGTGAGCATCATGTAATTGGTGATGGAGGATGGTTGATGATGACGACGACGACAAATCCCCCTCTCCGGAGCCCCGAACGGACTCCAGATCAGCCCTCCCAAGAGAGATTAGGGCTTGGCGACGGCTCCGTGTCGTAAAACGCGATGAAACTTTCTCTCTAATTTTTTTCTCCGTGAGACGGAATATATGGAGTTGGAGTTGAGGTCGGTGGAGCTCCAGGGGGCCCACGAGATAGGGGCGCACCCTACAGGGGGGCCCTGTCTCGTGGATAGGCCCTGGGCCCCCCTGGTGTATTTCTTTCGCCCAGAAATTCTTATTAATTCCAAAAAGTGCCTCTGTGGATTTTCAGGACATTCCGAGAACTTTTCTTTTCTACACATAAAACAACATCATGGTAGTTCTGCTGAAAACGGCGTCAGTCCGGGTTAGTTTCATTCAAATCATGCAAGTTAGAGTCCAAAACAAGGGCAAAAGTGTTTGGAAAAGTAGATACACTGGAGACATATCAACTCCCCCAAGCTTAAACCTTTGCTTGTCCTCAAGCAATTCAGTTGATAAACTGAAAGTGATAAAGAAAAACTTTTACAAACTTTGTTTGCTCTTGTTGTTGTAAACATGAAAAGCCAACATTCAAGTTTCAGCAAATATTATGAACTAACCATACTCACAATAACACTTAGGTCCCACAATTACTCATATCAATAGCATAATCAGCTAGCAAGCCATAATAATAAAACTCGAATGACAACACTTTCTCAAAACAATCATAACATGATATAACAAAATGGTATCTCGCTAGCCCTTTCTCAGACCGCAAAACATAAATGCAGAGCACCTTTAAAGATCAAGGACTGACTAAAGATTGTAATTCATGGTAAAAGAGATCCAGTCAAGTCATACCCAATATAAACCAACAATAATGAATGCAAATGGCAGTGTGCTCTCCTGTGGGTGCTTTTAATAAGAAGGGTGATGACTCAACATAGAAGTAAATAGATAGGCCCTTCGCAGAGGGAAACAGGGATTTGTAGAGGTGCCGGAGCTCGATTTTAAAATAGAGATTGAATACCATTTTGAGAGGCATTGAGGGAGTCCTGCATTAGGGGGTGTCCGGATGGACGGACTATGACCTTTGGCCGGACTCCCGGACTATGAAGATACAAGATTGAAGACTTTGTCCCGTGTCCGGATAGGACTCTCCGTGGCGTGGAAGGCAAGCTTGGCGATATGATATGAAGATCTCCTCCCATTGTAACCGACTCTATGTAACCCTAGCCCTCTCCGGTGTCTATATAAACCGGAGAGTTTTAGTCCGTAGGAAAAACAACAATCATACCATAGGCTAGCTTCTACGGTTTAGTCTCTCTGATCTCGTGGTAGATCTACTCTTGTACTACCCATATCATCAATATTAATCAAGTAGGAGTAGGGTTTTACCTCCATCGAGAGGGCCCGAACCTGGGTAAAAACATCGTGTCCCTTGTCTCCTGTTACCATCCGCATAGACGCACAGTTCGGGACCCCCTACTCGAGATCCGCCGGTTTTGACACCGACATTGGTGCTTTCATTGAGAGTTCCTCTGTGTCGTCGCCTTTAGGCCCGATGGCTCCTTCGATCATCAACCACGACGCGGTCCAGGGTGAGACTTTTCTCCCCGGACAGATCTTCGTATCCGGCGGCTTCGCACTGCGGGCCAATTCGCTTGGCCATCTGGAGCAGATCGAAAGCTACGCCCCTGGCCATCAGGTCAGGTTTGGAAGCTTAAACTACACGGCCAACATCTGCGGGGACTTGATCTTCGACGGATTCAAGCCACGGCTGAGCGTGCCGCACTGTCATGATGGGCATGATCTAGCTCTGCCGCCGGACAGCGCCCAGAGCACCGCTCAGGTGTCCGCTCCGACCATTAGCTCGGAGCCGACTGCGCCAGTCGGGGACGGACGGTTGGACGCCGCCCCAGGAGCCACAATTTCTACGGCGATAGAGCCAAATACTAGCCTAGTCCTTTGCGAGGCCTATGACTCCAAGGTGCCGGACTCCGTTCTGGACTCCCAATCTTCCGCACCCCTTCCGATCGAACCCGATTGGGCTCCGATAATGGAGTTCACCGCCGCGGACATCTTTCAGCAGTCACCCTTTGGCGATATTCTGAATTCACTAAAGTCTCTCTCTTTGTCAGGAGAGCCCTGGCCGGACTACGGTCAGCATGGTTGGGATGCGGACGACGAAGAAATTCCAAACCTACCCACCAGCCACTTTGTAGCCACTGTCAACGATCTAACCGACATGCTAGACTTCGACTCCGAAGACATCGACGGTATGGACGCCGATGAAGGAGACAACCAAGAACCAGCACCTATAGGGCACTGGAAAGCCACCTCGTCATATGACATATACATGGTGGACACCCCCAAAGCAGGGGATGGCGATGAAAAAACAGAGGACGACCCCTCCATGAAGCAACCCAAGCGCCGACGTCAGCGGCGCCGCTCTAAATCCCGCCAAAGCAAAAACGGCGAGTCCGGCACTGGAGACAACAACACTCCGGACCATGCCGAAGACAACCCCCTCCAGCAGGACTCAGCGCAGGAGGACGAAAGAGCCATCCCTCATAAGAGATTGGCAGACAGGGAGGTCGAGGACGACAATTATATGCCTCCCTCCGAAGACGAGGCAAGCCTCGACGACGACGAATTCGTCGTGCCAGAGGATCCTGCTGAACAAGAGCATTTCAAACGCATGCTTATGGCCACGACAAACAGCCTCAAGCAAAAACAGCGGCAGCTTAGAGCTGACCAAGACTTGCTAGCCGACAGATGGACGGAAGTCCTGGCGGCCGAAAAGTATAAACTCGAGCGCCCCTCCAAGAGCTACCCAAAGCGCAGGCTGCTATCCCAACTAGAGGAGGAAGCAACTAAACCTACACCACCAGCGTACGATGCGCCCGATCGGCCATCCCATGGTAGTGCCAGAGAGGCCTTTCGGCCCTCAACTCAAGCCGCACCCCGACGCCGCTCCAAAAATACCAGAGCAAGGGGAAACGCAACAGACCTGCGAGACATATTGGAGGATAAGGCAAGGCAAACAAGATCGATCTACGGATCGCGTGGGCACCCCACGTCACGTGACGATAACCGTCACGCCGGATATGATAAGTATGGCCAGGCCGAACACAACATACAAAGCTCATCCGAGCTACGTCGCGATATAGCCCAGTACAGGGGCGCCGCACACCCACTATGCTTCACAGACGAAGTAATGGATCATCAAATCCCCGAGGGTTTTAAACCCGTAAACATCAAATCATACGATGGCACAACAGATCCCGCAGTATGGATCGAGGATTATCTCCTTCATATCCACATGGCCCGTGGTGATGATCTACATGCCATCAAATACCTCCCGCTCAAGCTTAAAGGACCAGCTCGGCATTGGCTTAATAGCCTGCCAGCAGAGTCAATTAGTTGCTGGGAGGACCTGGAATCCGCGTTCCTTGACAACTTCCAGGGCACTTATGTGCGACCACCAGACGCCGATGACCTAAGCCACATAATCCAGTAGCCAGAGGAATCGGCCAGACAATTCTGGACACGGTTCCTAACCAAGAAAAATCAAATAGTCGACTGTCCGGACGCCGAGGCCCTTGTAGCCTTCAGGCACAACATTCGAGACGAATGGCTTGCCCGGCACCTAGGATAGGAAGAGACAAAATCTATGGCAGCCCTCATGACACTCATGACCCGCTTTTGCGCGGGAGAAGACAGCTGGCTAGCACGTAGCAATAACATAACCAAGAGCCCTGGCAATTCGGATACCAAGGACAACAATGGCAGGTCACGTCGCAACAAGCACAAGCGCCACATTAACAGCGACAATACTGAGGATACAACAGTTAATGCCGGATTCAGAGGCTCTAAACCCGTTCAGCGGAAGAAGCCATTCAAAAGAAACCCTCCGGGCCCATCCAGTTTAGACCGGATACTCGATCGCTCGTGCCAGATACATGGCACCCCCGAACAACCAGCCAACCACACCAACATGGATTGTTGGGTGTTCAAGCAGGCAGGCAAGTTAAGTGCCGAAACCAGAGACAAGGGGCTGCATAGCGATGACGAGGAGGAGCCCCGGCCGCCGAACAATAGAGGACAGAAGGGCTTCCCCCCGCAAGTGCGGACAGTGAACATGATATACGCAACCCATATCCCCAAAAGGGAGCGGAAGCGTGATCTCAAGGACGTCTATGCGTTGGAGCGAGTCACCCCAAAATTCAACCCATGGTCCTCCTGCCCGATCACTTTTGATAGAAGGGACCACCCCACTAGCATCTGTCACAGCGGATTCACCGCATTGGTCCTAGACCCAATCATTGACGGATTTCACCTCACTAGAGTCCTCAGGGACGGCGGCAGTAGCCTGAACCTACTTTATCAGGATAGTGCAAAAAATGGGTATAGATCCCTCAAGGATTAAACCCACAAAGACAACCTTTAAAGGTGTCATACCAGGTGTAGAAGCTAGCTGTACAGGCTCGGTTACACTCAAAGTGGTCTTCGGATCCCCGAATAATTTCCGAAGCGAAGAGTTAATCTTCGACATAGTCCCATTCCGCAGTGGCTATCACGCCCTGCTCGGACGAACCACATTCGCAAATTTCAATGCGGTGCCGCACTACGCATATCTCAAGCTCAAGATGCCAGGCCCTGGCGGCGGAAGTACATGACGGCCCTGGCGGCGGAAGTAAATGGAAACACCGAACGCTCTCTCCGAACGGAGGAGCACATGACGGCCCTGGCGGCGGAAGTACAAAGTAGCCTCTCAAGGCAATTCTCCAATCCGGGTGTTAAACGTCCAGACAACGTCAAGCGCGCCCGAAGTAACCTACAACAAAACCGGCCGACACGTTCCAAGCAAGCATAGCAGTGCGGCCCCAACCCCAGCCCTCGCCAAATGACGATAGCGGCACCACACGTACATAATTACGCTTTGGAAATACCATGGGCATAAGGGGAGGGGCTCAACCATGGCACGCCAAGAATGCGGCTCAACCGCACTAGGGGCTCCCTATTTTGCCATTTCCTTTTTTTATATACTTTCAGGACCCAACTATCCGGAAGGCCTGTCCGGCAACACACTCGCCGAACACACGATGCAACAGCCAGGGAGAGAACAAGCCACGTCAAATGTCCAGGTGGTCTCTATAACGAGCTAAGTACCTATTTTACTTAAAGTCTCGCAGCTTGCCCCTGGAGGGGGACATGTCAAATAATCCCATCTCTTGCTTATCGCACTATTTGTATCGTTCTGCTTTCATAGCAGCCCTTTTTTATAAACAATACATAGCTCATATCTATTATTGTATTCATCTATTTTTATACAACTGTGTTCAGTCATGACATTATGCAACCGTACACTTTGGTACGGCCAATACACCAGGGGCTTAAGCACCCCATCACAAGGTGTGAGAAGAACGAACACTCTCATGAGTGCGGCACCCCGAACTTATAACATTATATGCATCGGCTCCGAATCATGTCTTGGATCAATAGTTGGGTTTGCCCGGCTCCCGTGTTTTGGAACCTTACGTTCCGCAATGTTGGATAAGGTAGCGCTGGGAGAACTACTGCGATTGTGTCCCAGCTGAGCTAGGTTAACACCTTAGTAGAGAAAGCTAAAACTGACTGTCATGATAGTGCGAGAGACCGATCGCTGTTCGCGAGGTTTTTCGAGTCCCTAAAGACTTATGCCACTTAGAGCGAGGAGCCGGATTTACCTGGCCTAGGCGTGGATAGCGCCCCGAACTCGGTCTTCCGAATACTAGGGGCTTCACCGAAATTTAAAATTATAGAATTCTATCGCTAAGTGAGAGTGATAAAGCATTATAAGTCCGACGACCTTGTTCGTTGTGCTGAGCGCATCCCTAGATGGACCCAAGAATGGGAACAAGAGCGCTCAGGTTTATCCCGAACACCCCAACACTCATGGCATGGGGGTAGAAGACGACGACTTGCATCACTCAGATTCGATGAATGGCCGCACAGAAGGTAATATTTTAAATTAACAAGCGTTGCTTAGCGCATATGAACAAAGTTTTCACCGTACAGGATAACAAATGCGAGTCTACTCAAAAATTAAATCTTTGGAGCATTCACCCGCTATAATGTGGGCACCCTTCAGGATGCCCTTATAGTACATCTTGGGCTTGCGATACTCCTTGCCTGGCGGTGGCGCGTCCGTCACAAGCTTCTCAGCGTCCATCTTGCCCTAGTGCACTTTAGCACGGGCAAGGGCCCGACGGGCACCTTCAATGCAGGCGGAGTGCTTGATGACTTCAATCCATGGACATGCATCCACCAGCCGCCACACCAGACCGAAGTAGCTCCCAGGCATGGCTTCTCTAGGCCATAGCCGAACTATGAGGCCCTTCATGGCCTGTTCGGCCACCTTGTGGAGCTCGACCAGCTGCTTCAGCTGGTCGCTCAGGGGAACCAAATGTCCGGCCTCAGCATATTGAGACCAGAACACCTTTTCCGTCGAGCTCCCCTCCTCGGCTCGATAGAACGCGGAAGCATCAGACACACTATGGGGCAGATCAGCGAACGCTCCTGGAGAGCTCCGGATTCGGGTAAGTAACAGATAATTCACTTTTATATGCTTGCTTTGCATAAAGAATGCCTTACCCGCCGCTATCTTATTTATCACCTCGATCTCCTGGAGGGCTTTTTGGGCTTTGGCCTTAGCGGCTTTGGCACTCTCAAGAGCCAAGGCAAGCTCGGACTCTCGAGTCTTCGAGTCACGCACCAAACTCTCGTGTTTTTCCACGATAGCCTGGAGATCTTGCCGCACCTCTGCCACCCGCGCCTCCTGCTTCTCTCGCTCGGTGCGCTCTAAGGCCGCACTGTTTTCGGCCTTGGACACCGCTTCCTTTAGGGTCGCCACCTTGTTCGTGGCCCCTACAATACCCAGGTTATTCCTATCATTTTTTGCAACCAAATCCTTTCCATAAGGTATTACTTTAATAAGGTATTACTTACCATCCTTGTCCTCGAGCTGCTTCTTGGCAAGGCTGAGCTCGTTCTCGGACCGATCGAGGCTCTCCTTCAATGCATTGACCTCCGCAGTCAGTGCGGCAGAGGTCAGCAGCGCAGTCTGCATTCCCATATTGACATATTTATGTTAGACTCCTGCGTATATCTTTTTAGATCCTCATCTTGGCTTTTCTTTCTGAACACCAAACTGAGCATCAGGGGCTACTGTCTATGCGGTAATATTCTTACATATCTTGAAAACTTACCTCAAAGCCTGTTAGAAGGCTGGTACAGGCTTCAGTTAGCCCGCTCTTGGCGGACTGAACTTTCTGGATCACCGCACTCATAATAGTGCGGTGCGCCCCATCGATGGAGGCGCCGTGAAGCGCCTCCAGCAAGCTATCTGGCGCCCCCGGTTGGACGGAGGCCGCCAGCGTCGCAGTCTTGCCGTTCTTACGAAGGGGCTGCCTGCAGGACTCCGGAACCACTGAAGGTTCCGGTACGGAGTCCGGCACAGGGCCGGACTTAGAGCCCTCTGGGGTTTTGCCCCCTTTGCGCCCAGAGTCCGGGAGGTCGCCTTGCGGCGCCTCCAGGACCACCTCCTCTTGGTTGGGCCCCTTTTGGGACTCCACCGCGGTGTCTTCAGCGTCGCGAGGGGAGGAGGCCGTCGGAAGTGAAGTACTATTCACATCCGTCGAACCCAGGGAGCCGCTCGATGAAGCGGGAAGCTCATCCTTGGGCGGGCTACATGGTTGTATTCGGCGTTAGAAGACACTATGCGACAAATGAAAAATCATGAGTTATTCTGGAACTCGGACACTTACGATCTCGCCAGGGGCTTGGCCCTCGAGGGCCACTCCTCTTCACTGTCGTCGGCGTTGGTGGAGCAGTCCGGAGGAAGGGTCCTTCCCTTCTTGGACCCTCCGGCCTCCCCAGTTGGGGAAGCCTTCCTTTTCTTCTCTCCCCCTGTTGGGGGAGAAGCCTCTTTCTTCTCCTCCTCGTCTTCACGGGAGGAGTCCACATCGGAGTCATCGGATGATGAGTACGATAACACCTGACGCCGAGAACTCTTTCGAGTTCCTGTGGCCTTCTTCTTGGCCTTTTTCTCTGGCACCACGCGAGGTGCCGGAACCAGCAACCCCGTTAAGCGGGCGTCCGCTGGGTCTTCTGGCAAAGGAGCAGGACAGTTAACCTGTTCGGACTTCTTCAGCCAGTCCTGTCAAAGGTAAGGGAGTTTAGATCCCACATCGAGTCAAACTATGAAAAGGTGTCCTGTAAAGGGTAAAATAGCTTACCTCGTCGGCTTGACGCTGCGAGTTGAATCCGCGATCTTCGGTAGCGGATGCGGGAGCCTCGACGCCCTTGAACAGCACCTTCCAGGCAACTTCATATGTAGTGTCGAAGAGCCTGCTCAAGGTTTGGTGCTGTGCCGGATCAACCTCCCACAATTTAAAGGCCCTTTGTTGGCACGGGAGGACCGACGTATGAGCATGACCTGGACTACATTGACAAGCTTGAGATTTTTGTGCACCAGCTTTTGGATGCAGGCTTGAAGTCCGGTCAGCTCTTCCGAATCTCCCCACGTTAGGCTCGTCTCTTTCCAGGAGGTGAGCCGTGTGGGGAAACCAGATCGAAATTCGGGGGCCGCCGCCCATTTGGGGTTACGCGGCTCGGTGATGTAGAAGCACCCCGATTGCCATCCCTTTATTGTCTCCACAAAGGAGCCCTCGAGACATAGGACGTTGGCCATCCGGCCCGCCATGGTACCTCCGCACTCCGCTTGGCGGCCGCCCACTACCTTCGGCTTGACATTAAAAATCTTCAGCCATAAGCCAAAGTGGGGCTGGATGCAGAGGAAGGCCTCGCACACGATGATGAACGCCGAGATGTTGAGGATGAAGTTCGGTTCCAGATTGTGGAAATCAAGGCCATAGTAGAACACGAGCCCCCGGACAAATGGATGAAGTGGAAAACCTAGTCCGCGGAGGAAGTGGGTAAAGAACACCACCCTCTCATCCGGCCTTCTGTAGCTTTTTGACTTGTTCCTCCATTACGGAGGAGACCATCCACTTGCCTCCCGCTTCGGACATTGCTGGGGAAGGTTGAGGTGAGATGTGCGGACTTGGGCGATGGAGCTCGAGTGCGCGGAAATGGATAAGCAAAGGAGGAAGAAGGCATGGGTAAAAAGGTGGATCCTTATCCCCTTATATGGACAGACGAAACTATGCGTCCCCACCAGTCTGATAAAACTCGCTTATCTCCCAAGCGCCATAATCAATGGCGCGGTTGGGTTACCCACGCCCGTATTGATGAGAATCCCGGAATAAGGGGACACGATCTCTGCCTTGACAAGACGTGCCAAGGAAGCCGCCTCACTAAACAAGCTGAGGTGGAACAGTAAAGCGATTCAAATAAAGGCTTGGCCGTGGCGTGGTGTCACGCTGCGGAATGCGTCAGCAGATTAGATTTGTGCAGATATTATTCTCTCTACGGTGGTATGTGGAACTTATTTTGCAGAGCCGGACACTATCCTTGTGTTCAACATCTTCTATGAAGTATTCGGAGGAGGAACCCGCCTTGCAATGCTGAAGACAATTTTGCGCACCGGACTCGTCGTCATTGAAGCCTGGTTCAGGGGCTACTTAGGGAGTCCTGGATTAGGGGGTGTCCGGATGGCCGGACTATGACGTTTGGCCGGACTCCCGGACTATGAAGATACAAGATTGAAGACCTCGTCCCATGTCCGGATAGGACTCTCCTTGGCATGGAAGGCAAGCTTGGCGATATGATATGAAGATCTCCTCCCATTGTAACCGACTCTATGTAACCCTAGCCCTCTCCAGTGTCTATATAAACCGGAGAGTTTTAGTCCGTAGGACGAACAACAATCATACCATAGGCTAGCTTCTAGGGTTTAGCATCTCTGATCTCGTGGTAGATCTACTCTTGTACTACCCATATCATCAATATTAATCAAGCAGGAGTAGGGTTTTACCTCCATCGAGAGGGCCCGAACCTGGGTAAAAACATCGTGTCCCTTGTCTCCTGTTACCATCCGCCTAGACGCACAGTTCGGGACCCCCTACCCGAGATCCGCCGGTTTTGACACCGACAGGCATACTTTCACTGTCAACGCAACATCTATGAGATGGCTGTATCTTCCATACTACATGCATTATAGGCAGTTCCCGAACAGAATGGTAAAGGTTTATACTCCCCCAACCACCAACAAGCATCAATCCATGGCTTGCTGGAAACAACGAGTGCCTCCAACTAACAATAGCCCTGGGGGAGTTTTGTTTAATTATTTTAATTTTCTTTGATCTTTTTTGATCATGGGACTGGGCATCCCGGTTACCAGCCCTTTCTCGTGAATGAGGAGCGGATGCCACTCCTTGTGAGAATAACCCACCTAGCGTGGAAGATATAGGCAGCCCTAGTTGTAACATGAGCTGCTCGAGCATACAAAACAAAATTTCATTTGAAGGTTTGGAGTTTGGCACATACAAATTTACTTGGAACGGCAGGTAGATACTGCATATAGGAAGGTATACTGGACTCATATGGAACAACTTTGGGGTTTAAGGAGTTTGGATGCACAAGCAGTATTCCCGCTTAGTACACGCAAAGGCTAGCAAAAGACTGGGAAGCGACCAACTGAGAGAGCGACAACAGTCATAAACATGCATTAAAATTAATTCACACTGAATACAAGCATGAGTAGGATATAATCCACCATGAACATAAATATCGTGAAGGCTATGTTGATTTGTTTCAACTACATGTGTGAACATGTGCCTAATCGAGTCACTCAATTCATTTAAAGGAGGATACCATCCCATCATACCACATCATAATCATTCTAATAGCATGTTGGCACGCAAGGTAAACCATTATAACTCATAGCTAATCAAGCATGGCACAAGCAACTATAATCTCTAAATGTCATTGCAAATATGTTTACTTCATAATAGCCGAATCAGGAACGATGAACCCATCATATTTACAAAAACAAGAGAGGTCAAGTTCATACCAGCTTATCCCATCCCAATAAGTCCATCATATATCGTCATTATTGCCTTTCACTTGCACGACCGAACGATGTGTATAATAATAAGAGTGCACGTGCATTGGGCTAAGCTGGAATCTGCAAGCATTCAACAAAAAAGTGAAGACAAGATAATATGGGCTCTAAATTAAATAAACAATCATGCATAGGAGAGCCACTAAGCATTTTCAATATGGTCTTCTCGACCCCCAAAGGAAAGAAAAGAAAAGAAAACTATTTACATGGGAAAGCTCCCAACAAGTAAGAAGAAGGACTAGAAATCTTTTTGGGTTTGAATTTTAATTTCTACTACAAGCACGAGAATTTAAGTAACTAATTTTTTTGGTTTTTCTCAAGGTTTATCAAACACACAAGAAGAAAACTAGAAAAAGGAATTTAAACTAGCATGGATAATACAATGTAAGAGTATGAGCACCGACAACTAGTGTGTGAACATGAATGTAAAGTTGGTGAGAAATACGTACTCCCCCAAGCTTAGGATTTTGGCCTAAGTTGGTCTAATACCAAGGACCGCTGCTACTCTCTCCGGTGTAATGAGAGGTGTAATCAGGATAATACTGGCTGGTCATCTCCGAATCCCACTGAACAGATGATGCACGATAAGGGTCCAGCTCAGGTTCCGGCTCAGGTTCAGGTTCTGGAGTAAAAGCTTGGGCTCGATGATTATTCACCGCTTCTGGTGTGACAAGAAAATTTTCTGCAAGCAAATCAAACAACAGAGGCGCAGGCAAAATAATAATCTCAATAAGTTTCTTATTGAATCTAAGTTTATACAAGAGCATCCTATCTTTGTTGTCAACAATAAACTTGTGTGCTACCATGCTCTTGTAATCTAAAATGTGAGGAGGCAATTTTATCTCCCCCTTCTCAAGGTGCCTAATGGGTATCTGAAAATCTCTAGCAAGACGTGCATCATAGATACCTCCAAATATGTGGAATTTTGTATGATTCAGGGCTAGCTGTTTAGCAACGACGGCACCAATACTAAAAGTATTGTCTCCAAACAAGGCATGTTGAAGAATGATAATATCAGGAGCGCTCAAGAACAGGGTCACCAAGGCAGCAAGGATTTTCAATGAATAAAGCACTAGAACAAAAACTAATTGGACCAATGGAGGAGTCACATACCAAGCAACTATCTCCCAAAGCAGTTTTGTGAATGGAGCTTTGAGCAAGGAGATCGAAAATCGTAGCAAAACGAGCTAGAACTCGTGCTTGAGCTGGATGGGGATTTTTTGGGTAGAAGATGAAGTGTGTGGGTGCTGGCATAAGTGGAGGGGGGCCACCAGGGGCCCACGAGACAGGGGGCGCGCCCTACAGGGGGGTGCCCTCCACTCTCGTGGCCTGGTGCTTGCCCCTCCTGCAGTGATTTCAGTGCCTAAAATCCTCAAATATTCCAGAAAAAATCATACTAAATTTGCAGGGCATTTGGAACACTTTTATTTTCGGACTATTTTTTAATGCACGGATAATTCAGAAAATAGATGGATAATAATATTTTTGCTTTATTTATTCTAAATAATAAAAATTCAAAAGAGGGTACAGAAGGTTGTGCCTTCTAGTTTCATCCATCTCATGATCATCAAAATGAATCCACTAACAAGGTTGATCAAGTCTTGTTAACAAACTCATTCCGAATAACACGGAACTGGAGAAATTTCAAATAACACTAAGTTACCTCAACGGGGATATGAAAATCCCCGACAATAAGAATATCATACCTTTTCTTGACAGTAGGGAGTGGAAATTCAAAACCTCCAAAAATAATAGTTGGAACTTTTTCAATAGAATTGATGCTATGAACTTGGGATTGTTTCCTCGGAAAGTGTACCGTATGCTCATTACCATTAACATGAAAAGTGACATTGCCTTTGTTGCAATCAATAACAGCCCCAGCAGTATTAAGAAAAGGTCTACCAAGGATGATAGACATACTATCGTCCTCGGGAATATCAAGAATAACAAAGTCCATTAAGATAGTGACATTTGCAACCACAACAGGCACATCCTCACAAATACCGACAGGTATAGCAGTTGATTTATCAACCATTTGCAAAGATACTTCAGTAGGTGTCAACTTATTCAATTCAAGTCTACGATATAAAGAGAGAGGCATAACACTAACACCAGCTCCAAGATCACATAAAGCAGTTCTAACATAATTTCTTTTAATGGAGCATGGTATAGTTGGTATACCCGGATCTCTAAGTTTCTTTGGTATTCCACCCTTAAAAGTGTAATTAGCAAGCATGGTGGAAATTTCATCTTCCGGTACCTTTCTTTTATTTGTAATGATATCCTTCATATACTTAGCATAAGGATTTACTTTCAGCATATCAGTTAAGCGCATACGTAAGAAGATAGGTCTAATCATTCCAGGGAAGCGCTCAAAATCCTCATAATCCTTTGACTTGCATGGTTTAGGAGGAAAGGGCATGGTTTTCTGAACCCATGGTTCTCTTTCTTTACCGTGCTTCCTAGCAACAAAATCTCTCTTATCATAACGTTGATTCTTTGATTGTGGGTTATCAAGATCAACAACAGGTTCAATCTCTACATCATTGTTTTTGCTAGGTTGAGCATCAACATGAACATTATCATTAACATTATCACTTGGTTCATGTTCATCACCTGATTGTGTTTCAGCATCAGAAATACAAATATCATTGGGATTCTCAGGTGTGTCTACAATAGGTTCACTAGAAGCATGCAAAGTCCTATCGTTTTTCTTCTTCTTCTTTTTAGAAGAGCTAGGTGCCTCTAAATTATTTCTCTGAGAATCTTGCTCGATTCTCTTAGGGTGGCCTTCAGGATACAAAGGTTCCTGAGTCATTCTACCTATTCTAGTTGCCACTCTAACAACAAAGTCATTTTTATTGTTTAATTCCTCAAGCAAATCATTTTGAGCTTTAAGTACTTGCTCATCTTGAGTAGCAACCATAGAAGCATATTTGCTAACGAGGTGAAGTTCATCTTTAACTCTAGCCAGATTATCACTTACACGTCCTATCTCGAAAGCATTATTCTTTAACTCTCTACCAGCATAAGCATTAAAACTTTCTTGACTAGCCATAAAGTCATCAATTTCATCTAAGCATGGGCTATGAAATTTATTAGAGGGGATTTCAACTTTATCATATCTATAGAGAGAATTTACCTTTACTACCTGTGTCGGGTTATCAAGACAATATGGTTCTTCAACAAGCGGTATAATAAGACCATGTATTTCTTCAATAGGAGGTAAATTCTTAACATCTTCAGCTTTAATACCTCATTGATTTCTTTGCCTCTTGCATATCTTCAGGACTGAGAAATAAAACACCTCTCTTCTTTGGATTGGGTTTAGGAATAGGCTCAGGAGTTGGCTCAGGAAGAGTCCAATTATTTTCATTAGTAAACATATTATTCAATAATATTTCAGCTTCGTTGACTGTTCTTTCCCTAAAAATACAACCAGCACAACTATCCAAGTAGTCCTTGGAAGCATCAGTTAGTCAATTATAAAAGATATAAAGTATTTTATTTTTCTTAAGAGGATGATCAGGCAAAGCATTAAGTAACCGGAGAAGCCTCCCCCAAGCTTGTGGGAGACTCTCTTCTTTGATTTGCACAAAATTATATATTTCCCGCAAGGCAGCTTGTTTCTTATGAGCAGGGAAATATTTAGCAGAGAAGTAATAAATCATATCCTGGGGACTACGCACACAACGAGGAGCAAGAGAATTGTACCAAGTCTTAGCATCACCCTTTAATGAGAACGGAAATATCTTAAGGATATAAAAATAGCAAGACTTCTCATCATTAGTAAACAGGGTAGCTATATCATTCAACTTGGTAAGATGTGCCACAACAGTTTCAGATTCAAGGCCATAAAAAGGTCAGATTCAACTAAAGTAATAATTTCAAGATCAACAGAGAATTCATAATCCTTATCAGTAACACAGATAGGTGAAGTAGCAAAAGCAGGGTCAGGTTTCATTCTACCATTAAGAGACTGCTGCTTCCATTTAGCTAATAATTTCTTAAGATCAGATCTATCATTGCAAGAAAAAATTTCCCTAGCAGCTTCTTCATTCCTAACATAACCCTTAGGAACAACAGGCAATACATAATCATTGGGAGAACCTTCATCATCACTACCATCAATAATAGCATCTTCAATATTTTCATTCCCGCTAACTCTAGCAAGTTGTTCATCAAGAAATTCACCTAATAGCAGTAACAGGTTTAGGTGTCGCAAGCCTACTAATAACGGAAGGAGAATCTAGTGCAGAGCTAGATGGCAGTTCCTTTCCTCCCCTCGTAGTAGATCTTGGTTTTAGCGTCTTTCAAGTTCTTCATAGTGATCAACAGATATAAATCCCAAGTGACTCAGAGAATAGAGCTATGCTCCCCAGCAACGGCGCCAGAAATTAGTCTTGATAACCCACAAGTGTAGGGGATCGCAACAGCTTTTGAGGGTGAAGTACAACCCAAATTTATTGATTCGACACAAGGGGAGCCAAAGAATATTCTTGAGTATTAGCAGTTGAGTTGTCAATTCAACCACACCTGGATAACTTAGTTTCTGTAGCAAAGTATTTAGTAGCAAAGTAGTATGATAGTAATGGTAACAGTAGCAAAGGTAAAGATAAATGTTTTTGGGTTTTTGTAGTAGTTGTAACAGCAGCAACGGAAAAGTAAATAAGCGGAGAACAATATATGAAAAGCTCATAGGCAATGGATCAGTGATGGATAGTTATGCCGGATGCGATTCCTCATGTAATAGCTATAACATAGGGTGACATAGAACTAGCTCCAATTCATCAATGTAATGTAGGCATGTATTCCGTAAATAGTCATACGTGTTATGGAAAAGAACTTGCATGCCATCTTTTGTCCTACCCTCTCGTGACAGCGGGGTCCTAGTGGAAACTAAGGGATATTAAGGCCTCCTTTTAATAGACAACCGGACCAAAGCATTAACACATAGTGAATACATGAACTCCTCAAACTACGGTCATCACCGAGAAGTATCCCGATTATTGTCACTTCGGGGTTGTCGGATCATAACACATAATAGGTGACTATAGACTTGCAAGATATGATCAAAAACACACATATATTCATGAAAACATAATAGGTTCAGATCTGAAATCATGGCACTCGGGCCCTAGTGACAAGCATTAAGCATAGCAAAGTCATAGCAACATCAATCTCAGAACATAGTGGATACTAGGGATCAAACCCTAACAAAACTAACTTGATTACATGGTAAATCTCATCCAACCCATCACCGTCCAGCAAGCCTACAATGGAATTACTCACGCACGATGGTGAGCATCATGAAATTGGTGATGGAGAATGGTTGATGATGACGACGGCGACGAATCCCCCTCTCCGGAGCCCCGAACGGACTCCAGATCAGCCCTCCCGAGAGAGATTAGGGCTTGGCGGCGGCTCCGTGTCGTAAAATGCGATGAAAATTTCTCTCTGATTTTTTTCTCCGTGAGACGGAATATATGGAGTTGGAGTTGAGGTCGGTGGAGCTCCAGGGGGCCCACGAGATAGGGGGGTGCACCCTACAGGGTGGGGGGGAGGGGAGCCCCCCTATCTCGTGGACAGGCCCTGGGCCCCCTAGTGTATTTCTTTCACCCATAAATTCTTATTAATTACAAAAAGTGCCTCCATGGATTTTCAGGACATTCCGAGAACTTTTCTTTTCTACACATAAAACAACATCATGGTAGTTCTACTGAAAACAGCGTCAGTCCGGGTTAGTTTCATTCAAATCATGCAAGTTTGAGTCCAAAACAAGGGCAAACGTGTTTGGAAAAGTAGATACGTTGGATACATATCAACTGCCGGGGGACGAGTTAGAGCCTCAACCGCGGGTGGGTGAGTGCGTCCTCCTCGCCACCCACGTCGGCCGTGGTTTCTCCCTTCCCCTGCATCCTTTCTTCCGAGGTTTTCTGAACTTTTTCGGTGCTCAGCTTCACCATTTCTCTCCCAACACCATCACATACCTTGCTGTATTCGTTTCTCTGTATGAAAACTTCTTGGGTTGTAGACCACACTAGGGTCTCTTCAAACATATCTTCACTTGTCGGTCCCAATCTGTGAAGAAAGTAAATCCGACTGACGAGAGGATGCACGTGATTCATATGTGCGGGGGTTTAGGGATTCAGATGAGGAAAAGGAGCACTTTTCCCCCTATGACACCTCATGAGTCGGTTAGGGGTTGACAGTCAAGCTGGTTCGACTGCCAAGACATTCCGACCCCCGGTCAGTCGACCGGTCTTTCTCCCTTTACCCTAGGTCGAGTCTAGCAACCTTCTTTGCTGATCGTGTCTACAACAGAGAAAGTAGAGACGAACAACTGCTCCAAGTTCATGATCATTCGATGTGGATGTATTCGGGCTCCAACCGCTCGGGTCCACCCAGAGGTGGTCGCGGACGAGACGGTGGCCCTGTGGCTGAAGAGCATTACCAGAAACAAAGACAACCCCAGGGGGGCCAGGAGAGTCAATCCATTCGATGCCGAAAACTAGACTTATAAGGTATGATGTTTGTTGCCGAGTGTCGTTCAATCTGACTTGCAATCATGTTTGAATCTGACTGATGTTTGTTTAACTTCTTGCCTCGCAGATTTGTACTGAGATGTATTCGATGCTGAACGGAGAGCAATCCCATGAGGAAGTGGAGAGCACAGATGATAGCGCCGACTGGCAATCTCCCAATGATGACGACGAGGAAGAGGGTGATGAGTTGGACGATGAGGAAGAGTTCGACTCACCACCCCGCACAGAGTGCCGATCCAAGCAGTCTCATGATCCATCGGGCGGGCGCAACAAGGCCGTGGCTTCGAGCACGCAAGTGCACGAGAGCACTTGGACTTCGACTCTGGAACCATCAGAAAAGGTTGCCAAGCAGCCCAAGGTTGTCCCTTCAAAGCCTTAGAAGACCTTGCCCAAGATCAAGATGGATGTTCCTGTCGCTTCTGTGTAAGGGTTCTGTCTTTCTGTATCTTTCTGTCGACTCATAGTTCTGTTTTGACCGAGTGGGTTTTGAATTTTTCAGTGTTGTAACTTCTGGGACCTCCATGGACATTGACAAGGCTCAGGGCGATGAGGAAACCGAAGATGCGGCTACTTCCAAAGCTGGTACTATTCTGCAACCTCGTGCTTATTTTGTTGGTTGAATTTGTCAATCGACTGAGTCTTTATGGCTGCTTTTGTGCAGTCCCACGAGACGTTATTGAACTTCCAGATGATGATGAATAAGCGCCTCAGAAGAATACGGGAAGGAGGGGTAGGGCTTCAAGCAGGAGAGCGCCGGTCGGCCAGGAGCCTCAGTCGATATCAGCACCAAAAATGGTGGTCCAATAGTCTGGAGATCCGACTCGGGCCACTGTTTCTTTTGCCAATCCTGTGTCGACTGACCGTCCTTCGGCGTCGACTGCCCAAGTCCCTGCTTCGTCTGCGCAGCTCCATGCTTTAGATCCTATGATTTCTCCGACTGTATTACAGTCGTCGCTCTTTGCTGCTCATCATACTCCAGATGACCCAGCGGGTGCAGCCAAGGAAGCCATACTCCAAGAAAACCTTATGATGGAGCAGATGAAGGTGGTGCACGAGGCCAGCCAGGCTGCCTACAATGCTAGCTCTACTCTGCATGTTAATGTCAAGGTCAGTTGATTTCCGACTGATTTTCCAATTTGACTTTTGCCTTGCTACGATATAGTAGTTGTAAGTTGCTGCTTCATTGTCCGTAAGATGTCCCTGGATGAGTGTTTTGGAACCTTTTATGCGCATATATCATGAGTCTACATTTTGCATCCAATCACCCACAGGGTGCTTTAACTTGTTGTTGAATAGTTCTTCCACTTGAGTCGACCAAGTTGAGTCGAGTGTATCTCTGAACCAGTGGGGGCACACAAACTGCACCCACTGGGTGTAGTCCCTGAGACCGCCATCGAATGTTTGATTCGGCGGGGGTCTTTGTCAAATGTCATTTCATTGTTCTTTCAGTCGGTGGAATAGTTTGATCCAAGTGGTATCCAGACCAGTGGGGGCACGCAGAGTGCACCCACTGGGTGTAGTCCCCGAGACCACGGTGGACTGCGGGCAGTCGACTGGGGTCTGAGAATCTCTCTTCTTCTCTTTTTTTTACACACGCTAGGCAGACCATACTGAGTGATAAACCAGACTAGTGGGGGCATGCCAAGTGCACCCTCTGGGTGTAGTCCCCGAGAATACTTTTGAATGTTTGATTCTGCAATAGCCTTAGAACACTTTTTGCTGAGACTTACTTTTGTATCTGTTGACTGACATGTCTTGTTTGCTGATCATAGAAGTCTTGCGAGCTCAGGGCCCGGTTTGCTGAGTTGGAGAAGAAACAGGTCAGCCTTAACCTTGACTTGGAGCTGGCCAAGAAGAATCTTCAGAAGGCCAAGGATGATGCTACTGCTATGGGAGGTATTAACTCGCCGACTGTCCACCTTATAGCTTTTTCCCTTTTAGTCTTTTTAACCGAGTGACTCCACTCGAATAGATGTGCGTAGTGAAAACCGTCAACTCCAAGGTCAACTGAAGAATGCTATTTATTTAGTCAAAGTGAAGCAGGCTCTAGAGCAGAAGGACAATGACCTTGCCGCAACACAGAAGGAGGCGCGAGAGAAAACAGAGCTTGCCGATAAGAAGCTGGCTTCAGTCAGCACATTAGAGGAGGACAACGCCAAGCTGAAGACTACTGTTGCTGAAGCCAACAAGGAGGTTGCGAAGCTGAAGAAGGACAAGGAGACCCCGACTGACAAGGTTGGAGATCTCACGGCGAAGAAGGGTGAACTAGAGGCTTATCTGGGAAGACTTGCTGAGAAACTGGTCCTGAAGCTTGAAGGTACTTCCTCTCGTCCGACTGGTTTGCTATTGCCGACTCTCAATATAACTGTTGACTCACCATTTTTCCGACTGTGCAGAATTCGTCAAGACTTCGAAGCAGAGATTGGGCGGATCGAGACAGATCTTGACCCCATAAACTCTCCCGTCAAGGACGACATCGCGATGAACGTGCTGCAGCTGGAGTCTCATCTCGACAGTGCTGTGGATTATCTTGCTCGTCTAAACACGACGATGTCGCGGATTGACACCGAGCTCTGGCCCAGAGCGGAGTTCCAGAATGATCTCGAGTCTCTGATGACTCAAATCAAAGAAATTCCCGGTCGAGTGCAAGAGTGAGAAGTCATCTGCCTGTTGTGGTGCTGATGTGGCTCTGTCCTTGGTCTGAGTCCATTTCAAGGAAGTCAGAGAAGACAAGCTGGCGGCACTCAAGGTTGCCAACACCAAGAAGCTCAACTTCCAGTCCTTCATGGATACCTTCATCGATGCTGCTACTCATACCATAGACATCATTGACCTTGACAGCTTCGCCGAGCTAGCAAGTCCTCCTCCTGCCGAGTGAACAAACATTATGCCCCACCTTTATTTGCCTCAGAATGCCGAGTGGTTTTGTAACCGGTAAACTCTTTCAGGCCTGATGCCTCAGTACTTCTGCCCCCGTGGTTCTGAACTTTGCTAGGTTTATCTGAACTTGATTTTTCTTTGGATATGTTGACTTCATCTTCACCGCTTTTGGATCTTTTGCTATTCTGTGTAGAACTTAACTTCTCACTCAGAACAAAGGTTGTACTTGTGATGCGGCTCAGACAATGTGCTCGAGTGGTACCTCATCGTCCTTGCGGATCAGTATGGAGTGTAGGTTGTACTTGTGACGCAGCTCAGAGACATGCTCGATTGACACCTCATCGTCCTTGCGGATCGAGATGGAGCATATGTTGTACTTGTGACGCAATTCAGACTTAGGCGAGTGCGGGGTCACAGCTAAGCCTTTGAGTGGGAGGCTTGCTCTCCACTCGTAATGGTTTTTAACTTAGGCGAGTAAGGGGTCGCCGCTAAGCCCCCGAGTGGGAGGATTGCTATCCACTCGGAATGGTTTTTAACTTAGGGGAGTACGGGATCACATCTAAGCCCCCGAGTGGGAGGATTGCTCTCCACTCGGAATGGTTTTTATCTTAGGTTAGTACGGGGTCGCAGCTTAGCCCCCGAGTGGGAGGATTGCTATCCACTCGGAGTGTTTTTTAACTTAGGCGAGTACGGGGTCGCAGCTAAGCCCTCGAGTGGGAGGATT
>NC_041393.1:618405574-618406327 GCF_002162155.2 Triticum dicoccoides | reverse complement strand
ACTTAGAGTGTTTTTTAACTTAGGCGAGTACGGGGTCGCAGCTAAGACCTCCGAGTAGGAGGATTGCTCTCCACTCGGAGTGGTTTTTTAACTTAGGCGAGTATGGGGTCGCAGCTAAGTCCCCGAGTGGGAGTATTGCTCTCCACTCGGAGTAGTTTTTTAACTTAGGCATGTACGGGATCACAGCTAAGCCCCCGAGTGGGAGGATTGCTCTCCACTCGGAGTAGCTTTTAACTTAGGCGATTACAGGGTGGCAACTAAGCTCTCGAGTGGGAGGATTGCTCTCCACTCGGAGTGTTTTCTTAACTTAGGCGAGTATGGGATTGCAACTAAGCCCTCGAGTGGGAGGATTGCTCTCCACTCGGAATGGTTTTTAACTTAGGCAAGTACGTGGTCACGGCTAAGCCCCCGAGTGGGAGGGTTGCTCTCCACTCGGAGTAGTTTTTTAACTTAGGCGAGTACGGGGTCGCAGCTAAGCCCCTGAGTGGGAGGATTGCTCTCCACTCAGAGTAGTTTTTTAACTTAGGCGAGCATGGGGTCATAGCTAATCCCTCGAGTGGGAGGATTGCTCTCCACTTGGAGTAGTTTTTTTTAACTTAGGCGAGTACGGGATCGCAGCTAAGCCCCCGAGTGGGAGGATTGCTCTCCACTTGGAGTATTTTTTAACTTAGGCGAATCAGGTTCGCGGCTAAGCCACCCACTGGGGGATTTGAACACAAATGATTATGGGGGTCGCAGCTAAGCCCCCTATTG
>NC_041393.1:618401497-618404714 GCF_002162155.2 Triticum dicoccoides | reverse complement strand
CCACTCGGAGTAGTTTTTTTAACTTAGGCGAGCATGGGGTCATAGCTAATCCCTCGAGTGGGAGGATTTCTCTCCACTTGGAGTAGTTTTTTTTAACTTAGGCGAGTACGGGATCGCAGCTAAGCCCACGAGTGGGAGGATTGCTCTCCACTTGGAGTATTTTTTAACTTAGGCGAATCAGGTTCGCGGATAAGCCACCCACTGGGGGATTTGAACACAAATGATTATGGGGGTCGCAGCTAAGCCCCCTATTGGGAGAATTGCTCTCCACTCGGAGTAGTTTTTTTTAACTTAGGCGAGTACGGGGTCGCAGCTAAGCCCTCTAGTGGGAGGATTGCTCTCCACTCTGGGTGTTTTTTAAGTTAAGCGAGTACAGGGTCGCAGCTAAGCCCTCCGGGTGGGAGGATTGCTCTCCACTCGGAGTTGTTTTTTAACTTGGGAGAGTACGAGGTCACAGCTAAGCGCCCGAGTGGGAGGATTCCTCTCCACTCGGTGTAGTTTTTTAACTTAGTCGAGTATGGGGCGCAGCTAAGTCCTCGAGTGGGAGGATTTCTCTCCACTCAGAGTGTTTTTAACTTAGGTGAGTACGGGGTCACAGCTAAGCCCTCCGAGTGGGAGGATTGCTCTCCACTCGGAGTTGTTTTTCTAACTTGGGCGAGTATGGGGTCGCAGCTAAGCCCCCGAGTGGGAGGATTGCTCTCTACTCGGAGTAGTTTGTTAACTTAGGCTATTACGGGGTCGTGCCTAAGCCCCCGAGTGGGAGGATTGCTCTCCACTCGGAGTAGTTTTTTAACTTAGGCGAGTACGGGGTTGCAGCTAAGACCTCGAATGGGAGGATTGCTCTCCACTCGGAGTAGTTTTTTACTTAGGCGAGTGCAGGGTCGCAGCTACGCCCCCGTGTGGGAGGATTGCTCTCCACTCGGAGTAGTTTTTTAACTTAGGCGGGTACGGGGATGTAGCTACACCCTTGAGTGGGAGGATTGCTCTCCACTCAGAGTGTTTTTTAACTTAGGCGAATCAGGTTCGTGGCTAAGCCACCCACTGGGGGATTTGAACACAAATGATTATGGGAAATCAATCATTAAGATACTACAAAAATCTTGACTTTGGTGGGCAAACTGAAGGACTCTTATTACAACTCATCGATCCGAGTGGTTTAGGTATAGAAATGGTGGAGCAGCTCTGCGTTCCACGCGCGTGGCTCGTCCAGTTTCTTGGCTACGTTGTAGAGGTGGTACGCTTTGTTGTGAAGCACCTTGGTGATGATGAAGGGGCCTTCCCAGGCCGGAGCGAGCTGGCGCACCCATGGGCTGTAGTCCCCGAGATTCGGGCCGACTGCTGAGTAGTCGGGCCGGGTCTTCTCAGCGACCTTCTTTGATGGTGACTCATCGTCTTTCGTCTTTTTTCTTCTTCAGAGGCCAACGCCACCCTTCAACAGCAGCTGGGCGAGGCCAACACCGCCTTGCGCACCAAGGAGGAGGAGTGTAGCAAACTCGCCGCGGAGCGCGACCTGCTGGCCACGCAGCTGGCCGAGCAGAAGGAGCTGCTCAAGAAGCCGCAGGACGAGGCCGAGAAGAAGGAGGCCGCTCTCCTGGCCGAGTTTGAGAGCGAGCGCTCCTCCTGGACTGACAGTGAGGCGATGCTGACCTCCGGCTTCCACGAGATCGAGGACATCGTTGATGGTGAGTTTCTTTCTTCTTCGAGCTTCCGACTATAGGTCGGGCCGACTTCTGGTTCTTTCGACTCACTTCTTTTTTGTCTTGGCAAACTACTTCCCTGGCCACTCGCAGGCGGTCACTCAGGCCATCGAGGCTGACCACGAGATGCGAAGGGCAAGCGGCGTGGAGATCGCCGCCAACGCCCCCCGAACCGTCGATGAGCAGCTTCTGAGCATCGAGGCCCGTCTTCGTCCTGCCCATCGGCTGATGCGCCGGCTTCAGCGTGCCGGCGCCTAGACGGTTGCAGCTCTGTGGCCGGACATGCCGGCCTTGCGCACCGCCAGTCGGACCGCCGACTGGCTGGAGGTCGCAGCTGGCCGTCTTGAAGCTTGGAAGGGTTCCTCGGACCAGGCCGTAGCGCGCCGGGCCTTGGAATTCATCAAGGCGTGGTATCCAGGGCTGGACCTGGACCGACTGGCCGCGTTCCGGTCAGAGGCCCAGGCAGAGTTGGTGGCAGTGGAGGGTGCCCTTGTCGAGCGTGCGGCGGCGATTGCTGACTACAGGACACCAGTGTCTTTGTCCCCGAGTGGGCTGCAGGCGGCGAGGAGGTGCCGCCAGAGTGGTTTGGGATGAACCCGGACTTCGGCGAGGACTCGGCGGAGGTGATTGACTCCAGCACCGAGGAGGAAGGAGAGGCGGAGGACGGAGTCGAGACGGAGGTGCCGGAAGTCGGAGCGGGCGACCAACCTCAACTCGACCGCGCCTCCAGCAACGAGCCGCGTCCAAAGAAGGCGATTGCCGCCGGAGGCGAACAAACCGAGACCGCCCAGCCGGCCGCCCCGGTGCTGGACACCGCCGTTTTCGCCTATGCTTTATCTGTCTTAGTAATCTTTTGGAAAACTTTGTTAAATTCGAACAGTTCCACCCGCGGGGTGTATCTTGGACTTCTACTCGAAGATTCGGCCAAGGGCCTATGTAAATATTCATCCGAGTTCTATCTTTCCTTGCTTATTGCTCTTTAGGCTTTTCCCTTTGCCGCCTTCCTTTAGTCGCTGCCTTGCCAGTCGGACAACCGCTCTGCGGACTGTCGCTGGATCAAATGCTTGGCTACTTTGGGAAGGCAAGTACTCGGCCATTTTAGATTCTTCTTAACAAGTTGGATAGAAGGCGGCGAGTCGAGTACTAAAGAGTCGGCTGTCTTTAATAGAGGCTAGCAGAAGTGGCAAGCCGACTACTCATGAGTCGGATTTTGCTTCAGAGAGGCCGGAAGCTGGCTTAAGCTATGTTTATGCTTTGAGTCCTTAGCCATTTTTCGTGCGGATGCCCATTCTTCCTTACTCCTGTCCACCAGTCAGTCGCTCTGCGAGCTGCGGCTTCTGACAGGAGTCGGCTTAGGCACCGCGCACTACTTGTCCGACCGCAGGAAGCATTTCATAGCACAAGGCGGCGAGTGCCCAGGCCGACTAGTCGAGCCCATTGCCAAGCGGCATAACAAAGAGTAATATACTCGAAGGCATAATTCTTATCATACAGATAACAAAAGAGGGCAGTCCCCGAGC
>NC_041393.1:618346349-618401170 GCF_002162155.2 Triticum dicoccoides | reverse complement strand
CAAAAGGGGAGCGTGATACATACTGCATCAACTGTAAAATCTTCGGAGAAGATTTGCATTCCACGGGCGTTCTGTCTCTTTGCTGGAGTCGTCCCTCTTGCACGCTCGGGGCTTCTGGGCGTCGATCAGGTAGTAGGAGTCGTTTCCTAGCACCTTGCTGATGATGAAGGGGCCTTCCCAAGGCGCTGACAGCTTGTACTGGCCGGCTGTTCGCTGGATCAATCGGAGCACAAAGTCACCCTCTTGGAAAGATCTTGGCCTGACCTTCCTGTTGTACTATCGACACAGACTCTGCTGGTAGATGCTAGACCGACTGAGTGCGAACAGTCGACCCTCTTCCAGCAGATCGACGCCATCTTGACGTGCTTCTTCTGCTTCTTTCTCGGTGTACATAGTGACTCGCGGGGAGTCGAACTCTATATCCGTTGGGATGACGGCTTCGGCGCCGTAGACGAGGAAGAAAGGTGTGAAGCCGGTTGACTTGTTTGGAGTCATGCGCAGACTCCAGAGGACAGCCGGCAGCTCCTCAAGCCAGCAACAGGCCGATCGCTCCAGCGGCACGACTAGTCGAGGCTTGATGTCGGATAAGATGAGGCCATTTGCTCGCTCCACCTGGCCGTTTGACTGCGGATGGGCAACGGACGCTAAGTCTAGTCGGACGCCCTGTGTCGCGCAGAAATGGGCCAAGGTGCCTTTGGCAAAATGTGTGCCATTGTCGGTGATGATGCTGTGTGGGATGCCGTACCGAGTCGTGATGTCGGCGATGAAAGTCACTGCAGTTGGACCGTTCAACTTCTTGATGGGCTTCACTTCTATCCACTTGGTGAACTTGTCCACTGCGACAAGTAGATGAGTCAAGCCACCTCGTGCCGTCTTGAATGGTCCCACCATGTCCAGGCCCCAGACTGCAAAGGGCTAGGCAATGGGGATAGTCTTGAGTGCGGAAGCTGGCTGAAGTGGCTTGGAACGGAACATCTGGCCCCCTTTGCACTTTTGGACCAATTCCTTGGCCTCTTCTAGGGCAGTCGGCCAGAAAAAACCATGCCGGAAGGCTTTGGCGACGAGTGCTCTTGAGGCCACATGGTGACCGCACTCGCCCTCATGGACGTCTCTGAGAATTGCTTGGCCTTGTTCTGCCTCGACGCAGCGTTGGTAGACGCCAGTGACGCTGCGCCTGACCAACTCTCTGTTGACTATTGTATAAGCTGCTGCTCGGCGTTGCACTTGTCGAGCCAAGATTTCATCAGTTGGCAGCTCTTTGTTTACTAAGAACTTGAGGATGGGCTGGGCCCATGAGGGTGCTGCTATTTCTTCAGCCGCCACTAGTGCGACTTGGACGAGGGCAGCTGGGCTGGGAGGCGGCGGGTTGGAGTCCGCGGCCGCTTGTTGACTTGACGAAGTCCCCGGTACACCAGGCATGTCTTTAGGGGACCATGCGAAGATGTCTCGATTCTCACGGAGGAAATCGAAGAGCTCGCCTTCCTATTTGCTGTCAAGGTTTGTACCCATGATATCATACCTCTCTGGGTGCTCCGGGTCCAAAGGTATCTTCTTTGTTTCTCTGGCCGGCTTGAATGATCCTTCTGCTTCCGACTCCTTGGTGTCGGGTGATAACTCGGGCTGCTTGCCGGCCATCGCCACAACCCGATCAAGAAGTCGTTTCTCAGCCGCGATCACCAAGGACTCCGCCAGCCGACTGCTCTCGGCCGCGCAAGCAGACGACTTTCTGTAGTCGCCGGCTATGGTTAGGATTCCCTTGGAACACGGCATCTTCATCTTGAGGTAGGCGTAGTGGGGGACTGCCATGAACTTGGCCAACGCTGGTCGGCCAAGCAACGCATGGTACGGGCTTTCAATGTCCACCACCTCAAACCAAATTGGCTCTCGGCAGAAATGATCTTTGTCCCCAAAGAGGACATCTATCAGAATCTTGCCGATTGGTGAGCAGGAAAGGCCATCTTGTCGTGGAACACAATCCGTCTGCTTTGAAGTTGTCTTCGCTTGATTCCTAACTTCTCCATCGTATCTTTGTACAAGATGTTGATACTGCTGCCTCCGTCTATCAGCACTCGCGAGAAGCGAGCGGCCCGCCTATCTGTGGCGAGTGTGGCGCCCAAGACCAAAGCGTAGGAGCCTGGACTCGGCATCACCTCTGGGTGATCGGCTCTACTCCAACTGATGGGCCTTTTGGACCAGTGCATGAATTCTGGGGAGCTTGACGCGACTGCATTCACTTCTTGCTGCTGCTGGCGCCTGCTGCGCCGATCATCTGCCACACTGGTGAACACCATATAGGCCCCGTGTTCATCCAGAAACTCGTCTTGTATCGCGCCGACTGGCCTGACAGCCGGCTGCTGGGGCGGCTGTGGCGGAGGCGGCCCAGCAGGCAGGGGAGGGAGTAGGCCGTCTCCCTTGGCGATTCTGGTCAGCCAGTGGCATTTCCGGGTGGTGTGGTTGGACGGCTTCGCGCCCCTATGGAACTTGTAGGGGCCATCCAGGGTCTGCTCGTAGGAGAAAGCCGGCAACCAGTTGGACTTGCCGCCCCTCTGCCGCTTCGCCGGAGGCGGTCCCTTCGGCTGTTGGTCTTTGACTGTCGCCACTTGCCGGGTGTTGGAAGCCGGCTGCAGTGCCTTGCGCTTGTGGTTGTTCTGCTGTTGCCGCCGACTGGGGTCCCCAGCCGGAGTTCTTGGAGCCTGAGGGGTGACTTTGCTAGTCGCGCTGACTTGAATCTCCGCCTTCATGGAGGAGTCGGCCGTGGCGTACTTGTCTGCTGTGATCAGCAGTTCATCGAGGGTTTCCGGCTCGTCGCAGAGAAGCTTGTGCTTGAGGAGGGTGCCTTCTCTGCACCCGGCAGTAAAGTACTCGATAGCCTGCACCTCGTGCACGCCTTCGCATGAGTTCTGGAGCTCGCCCCAGCGCGTGAGGTAGTCGCGAGTGGACTCGTTGGGGCCTTGCACGCACAAGGAGAGTTGGCGAGGCTTGGGAGGTCGCTTGTACGTGCTCGTGAAGTTGCGGACGAAGGCCTCGGTGAAGTCGACCCAGCTGTTGATGTTGCGAGGCTTTAGACTGTTCAACCATGTCCGGGCCGAGCCCTGGAGCATGAGCGGGACATATCTTACGGCAACACGCTTATTGCCGTTCGCTATATTGACAGCTGTGGAGTAATCGATCAGCCAGTCCTCCGGCTTCACGGTGCCGGTATATTTGGGCGTGTCTCAGGGGAGCGTGAACCCTTTGGGGAAGGGCTCATCTCGGATGCAGGGTCCAAAGCAGGGAGGACTCAACTCGTCTTCTTCTTCCAGCGCCAAGGATCGGTGGAGTCGGTCGATCCGGTGGCGGGCGTCGTCCTCTCCAACTCCCTCTCGGCGGCCAAGACGGTCGCCAAGAGTCGGATGTTCCACAGGCGGCGGGGAGACTCGCCTTTCTCTGCGAGGAGGGGGAGGCAGATAGTCGTCCCGCCGTTCCACCGCTTTGGGACGGCCGTCTTGGTTGCACTTGATGGTAATGCGAGTCTGAATGTGGCTAACAGTCGGCTCCTTGTCCTTCTTCTTGCGGGGCCCGCCAGTCGGCGTCCGGGACGTCGCGCCTTGGTCCCGGCGGGGTGGCGGGTCGTCGTTTTGTCGCTGTGGCGCCTCTGCGCGGCAGCCGGCTTCGTTCTGCGCGGCAGCCGCGTCGAGGAGCTGCTGAACTCGCTCCGTCATCATGCGGCGCTCTTCGCCCTCGAAGTTGTCGAGCTCGTCTGCCGCCGCTTGGGCGGCGCGGATGTTCTCCGCACGCGTGGCATACACAGGGCGATCAGCCCCGAACAGATTGGCGATTGCCACGCCGCGTTGTCGGACTGCGCCTAGGCGGCTAGGCCCAGTCGGAGCCGGCGAGCCGCCCACTGCGCGATCCATCTCGCGCTGGTAGGCTTCTGACAAGCGCCTCATGCTTGCCAGCTTCTTCGCACCCTCGATAAGCTGAAGGCGGCCTGCCTCCAGCGTCTCGGCGTCGGCATCTCCCGGAATCGGCGCGGTGAGGTCTCGCAGAGCAGCGTCAAGCGGGTCGTGCGCTCCCTCACCGGAACACTCACCGTGATCGAGGACGAGAACCTCCGTGACGGTGCTCCCGCCGCTCCCCTCGCAAGGGAACGGCTCGTCGTAGACCACCACGTTGGTGGGAAATGCGTCGACCGACGCCGTGTCAGAGTCGACCAGCATCGGGTCGGTGGATCCTATGGACTCCAGGTCCACGGCAGGCTCGCCGGCAACATGGAGTTGGTCGAGGAGACCCGCGAGGAGGCTCTCGGGGCCGCTTGTGCCTGCGAAGAGGCGAACCTCACCGATAAGCTCGGTGAAGCCACTGGCTGCGCAGGCGATCTCAGCATCGTGCAGCGCGTCGGCGCAAACTCCGTCTGGCGTGCCGGGCTGGCTGCGCTCGCCAGGGAGGAAAAGGGTTCCCGTCCAGAGCAGGTCTCCGGACGACGGTGCACCTCGCCCCACGGTGGGCGCCAAATGTCGGGGGTTGGGTACGACATATGCCAAAGGATGGCTTATCATGGTGGGAGCGAGTAGAACGTCGCCGGTGCCCGGAAGCGGGATGAGGCGAAGACATGCACGCCGGCGAAAATTACACAGCTTCAGGGCTCTCCGAAGAGATAACACCCCTACTGCTGCTCTGCGGGGTCTCCGCATGGTCACTATGGCTCAAGGGTTACAATGGTGCTCCTAGAGCTGCTTCTGGAGGTAGGAGAGGGCACGACTAGCTCTCTCCTTCCTATGATCTAAGGTCTATCTCCATCTGGGTCCGAACCCTTTGCATGGGCTTCCCGGGGGGTTTACATAGGCCTACCCCCCAGGGGTACAATGGTAATCCAGCTGGGCGTGGGTCCCAGCCGTCTGTCTCTCGGGCCATCGTCCTCTTTGCCAACTACTGGGGCCCGCCGACTAGCGGGCCCCGCAGACATGCCTGATACTGTAGCGATACTCCTGATGACACTGTCTTGGTCATATGGGCGTGGCAACAGCGCTGCCGTCTGGCGTGCGTTCACTGTCGCCATTCCCCATCTTGTCTGGTTAAAGGCATGCGGGGCCCGTGGGATGGGTCGGCCGACTCCAGGGGGCCGACTCCCACGGGTCCGTCTTTGGGGCGCTCGTGCCGTCTTCTGCCTACCCACCGACAGGCGGCCCCACAGTCCTGGGGTCGTACAGGCAGGCGTCGTGGGCATAGTGCACCGCCCACTGTGGCTGAGGTCAGGGCAGGCGTGGCAATAGTGCGCGCCTCGCCGGAGATCTTCAGCGATACGGCTTAATGTAGCCATGCCGGCCCCTTGTAAGCAGGGGGGACGGCCATGCCGTGGCTGTACCCTGCCTCACCCTTCTAGACGAGGGTGGAGTAGCGGGCCGACTCTCCATAGCCGGCCTCCCTAGAAGTCGCCGTCCATAAGTCAGCTTATCTTGGAGTCGCCGCCTGAGACTCGGCATATCTTGGAGTCGCCGTCTGGGACTCGGCATATCTTGGAGTCGCCGTCTGGGACTCGGCATATCTTGGAGTCGCCGTCTGGGACTCGGCATATCTTGGAGTCATCCCGGGGACTTGGCCTAAGCGGCGTTACTGATCCCAATGTCTTGAAAGGTTCTGGGGCTCGGGTTAGCCTACCCGTGGCCCATTACTCCGACGCTCAAGATAACATAAGTATTACGGTGGGTGAACAAATTACTGTCGAGCAATTGATAGAAAAGTGCATAGTTATGAGAATATGTAGGCATGATCATGTATATAGGCATCACGTCCGCGGCAAGTAGACCGACTCCTGCTTGCATCTACTACTATTACCCCACACATCGACCGCTATCCAGCATGCATCTAGAGTATTAAGTTCATAAGAACAGAGTAACGCATTAGGCAAGATGACATGATGTAGAGGGATAAACTCAAGCAATATGATATAAACCCCATATTTTTATCCTCAATGGCAACAATACAATACGTGCCTTGCTGCACCTGCTGTCACTGGGAAAGGACATCGCAAGATCGAACCCAAAGCTAAGCACTTCTCCCATTACAAGAAAGATCACTCTAGTAGGCTAAACCGAACTGATAATTCGAAGAGACTTGCAAAGATTACAAATCATACATAAAGGAATTCAGAGGAGATTCAAATATTTCTCATAGATAAACTTGATCATAAACCCACAATTCATCGGATCTCGACAAACACACCACAAAAAGAGTTACATCGAATAGATCTCCAAGAAGATCGAGGAGAACTTTGTATTGAGATTCAAACAGAGAGAAGAAGCCATCTAGCTAATAACTATGGACCCGAAGGTCTGTGCTAAACTACTCACAACTCATCGGAGAGGCCTTGGTGATGATGTAGAAGCCCTCTATGATCGATACCCCCTTCGGCGGAGCACCAGAGAAGGCTCCAAGATGGGATCTCACGGGTACAGAAGGTTGAGGTGGTGGAAATAGGGTTTCATGGTGCTCTAGGATGTTTTCAGGGTACGTAGATATATATAGGCGAAGGAGGTTGGTTAGGGAAGCCACGAGGGGCCCACGAGGGTGGGGGGCGCTCCCACCCCCCTAGGGCATGCCCTCCTGCCTTGTGGCCACCTCGGCTGCTTCTTGACGTCCACTCCAAGTCTCCTGGATTGCGTTTGTTCCAAAAAGATCTCTCTCGAAGGTTTCATTCCGTTTCGACTCTGTTTGATATTCCTTTTCTTCGAAACACTGAAATAGGCAAAAAAACAACACTTTGGGTTGGGCCTCCGGTTAATAGGTTAGTCCCAAAAATGGTATAAAAGTGTATAGTAAAGCCCATAAACATCCAAAACGGGTAATATAATAGCATGGAACAATAAAAAATTATAGATACATTGGAGACGTATCAAGCATCCTCAAGCTTAATTCCTTCTTGTCCTCGAGTAGGTTAATAATAAAAACAAAATTTTTGATGTGGAATGCTACCTAGCATATTTCTCAATGTAATTTTCTTTATTGTGGCATGAATGTTTAGATCCAAATGATTCAAGATAAAAGTTCATATTGACATGAAAACAATAATACTTCAAGCATACTAACAAAGCAATCATGTCTTCTCAAAATAACATGGCTAAAGAAAGCTATCCCTACAAAATCATATAGTCTGGCTATGCTCTGTCTTCATCACATAAAATATTTAAATCATGCACAACCCCGATGACAAGCCAAGCAATTGTTTCATACTTTTGATGTTCTCAAACTTTTTCAATTTTCACGCAATACATGAGCGTGAGCCATGGACATAGCACTATATGTGGAATAGAATGGTGGTTGTGGAGAAGATAAAAAAGGAGAAGATAGTCTCACATCAACTAGGCGTATTAACGGGCTATGGAGATGCCCATTAATAGATATCAATGTGAGTGAGTAGGGATTGCCATGCAACGGATGCACTAGAGCTATAAGTGTATGAAAGCTCAACAAAACAAACTAAGTGGGTGTGCATCCAACTTGCTTGCTCACAAAGACCTAGGGCATTTTGAGGAAGCCCATCATTGGTATATACAAGCCAAGTTCTATAATGAAAAATTCCCACTATTATATGAAAGTGACAACATAGGAGACTCTCTATCATGAAGATCATGGTGCTACTTTGAAGCACAAGTGTGGAAAAAGGATAGTAACATTGTCCCTTCTATATTTTTCTCTCATTTTTTTTATTTTCATGGGCTTCTTTGGCCTCTCTTTTTTTATTTGGGCTTCTTTGGCCTCTTTAATTTTTCATAAAGTCCGAAGTCTCATCCCGACTTGTGGGGGAATCATAGTCTCCATCATCCTTTCCTCACTTGGGACAATGCTCTAGTGAAGATCATCACACTTTTATTTACTTACAACTCAAGATTACAACTCAATACTTAGAACAAAATATGACTCTATGTGAATGCCTCTGGCGGTGTATCGGGATTTGCAATGAATCGAGAGTGACATGTAGGAAATAATTATCAAGGTGGCTTTGCCACAAATACGATGTCAACTACATGATCATGCAAAAGAAATATGACAAAGATGGAGCGTGTCATAATAAACGGAACGGTGGAAATTTGCATGGCAATATATCTCGGAGTGGCTATGGAAATGCCATAATAGGTAGGTATGGTGGCTGTTTTGAGGAAGGTATATGGTGGGTGTATGGTACCGGCGAAACTTGCGCGGCACAAGAGAGGTTAGCAATGGTGGAAGGGTGAGAGTGCGTATAAACCATGGACTCAACACTAGTCATAAAGAACTCATATACTTATTGCAAAAATCTATTAGTCATCGAAGTGAAGTACTATGCGCATGCTCCTAGCGGGGTAGATTGGTAGGAAAAGACCATCACTCGTCCCCAACCGCCACTCAAAAGGAAGACAATCAATAAATAAATCATGCTCCAACTTCATCACATAAGGGTTCAGCATAAGTGCATGCTACGGGAATCACAAACTTCAACACACGTATTCCTAAAATTCACAACTGCTCAACTGGCATGACTCTAATATCACCATCCTCATATCTCAAAACAATCATCAAGCATCAAACTTCTCATAGTATTCAATGCACTTTCTATGATAGTTTTAATTATACCCAACTTGGATGCCCATCATATTAGGACAAATTTTATAACCAAAGCAAATACCATGCTGTTCTAAAAGACTCTCAAAATAATAGAAGTGAAGCATGAGAGATCAATAATTTCCACAAAATAAAACCACCGCCTTGCTCTAAAAAGATATAAGTGAAGCACTAGAGCAAAATTGTCTAGCTCACAAGATATATGTGAAGCACATAGAGTATTCTAATAAATTCCAAATCATGTGTGTCTCTCTCAAAAGGTTTGTAAATCAAGGATGATTTTGGTAAACTAAAAAGCAAAGACTCATATCATACAAGACGCTCCAAGCAAAACACATATCATGTGGTGAATAAAAATATAGCTCCAAGTAAAGTTACCGATAGACGAAAACGAAAGAGGGGATGCCTTCCGGGGCATCCCCAAGCTTAGACTTTTGGTTGTGGGGTGCCATGGGCATCCCCAATCTTAGGATCTTTCCACTCCTTATTCCATAGTCCATAAAATCTTTACTCAAAACTTGAAAGCTTCACAACACAAAACTCAACAGAAAATCTCATAATCTCCGTTAGTGCAAGAAAGAAAAACCACCACTTAAGGTACTGTAATGAACTCATTCTTTATTTATATTTGTGTTAAACCTACTCTATTCCAACTTATCTATGGTTCATACCCCCCGATACTAGCCATAGATTCATCAAAATAAGCAAACAACACACGGAAAACAGAATCTGTCAAAAACAGAATAGTCTGTACAAATCTGTAAGTTTCGAATACTTCTGGAACTCTAAAAATCCTAAAAAAATAGGAAGTCCTAGTAAATTTGTCAATTAATATACTTCAAAAATAATCAACTGAAAATCACGTTTCTGTGATTTACTAAAATTATTCTCGTGCGTGCAAAAGTTTCTGTTTTTCAGCAAGATCAAGTTAACTATTACCGTAGGTTATCCTATAGGTTCTACTTGGCACAAACACTAATTAAAACATAAAACCACATCTAAACAGAAGCTAGATGAATTATTTATTACTAAATATAAGCAAAAAGCAAGGAACAAAAATAAAATTGGGTTGCCTCCCAACAAGCACTATCGTTTAACGCCCCTAGCTAGGCATAAAAGCGAGAATAGATCCAAGTATTGCCATCTGTTGTATTCAATTCATAAGTGGCCCGCATAATAGATTCATAAGGTAATTTGATTTTCTTTCTAGGAAAGTGTTCCATGCCTTTCCTTAATGGAAATTGGAATATAATATTTCCTTCCTTCATATCAATAATTGCACCAATCATTCTAAGGAAAGGTCTAGCAAGAATAATAGGACACGAAAGATTGCAATCTATATGAAGAACGATAAAATCTACGGGCACATAATTCCTATTTGAAAAAATAAGAATATCATTAATCCTTCCCATAGGTTTGTTAATAGTGGAATCCGCAAGGTGCAAGTTTAAAGAGCAATCATCAAATTCACGGAAACCTAGCACATCACACAAAGTTTTTGGAATCATGGAAACACTAGCACCCAAATCACACAAAGCATAGCATTCATGATCTATAATTTTAATTTTAATAGTAGGTTCCCACTCATCATAAAATTTCCTAGGGATATAAACTTCTAATTCAAGTTTTTCCTCATAAGATTGCATCAAAGCATCAATGATATGTTTGGTAAAAGCTTTATTTTGACTATAAGCATGAGGAGAATTCAACACAGATTGCAACAAGGAAATACAATCTACTAAAGAGCAATTATCATAATTAAATTCCTTGAGATCCAACATAGTAAGTTCATTGCTATGTAAAGTTTTGACCTCTCAAATCCCAGTTTTTCCAATTTTAGCATCAAGATCTAAAAACTCTGAATCACTGGGATGTCTTTTAACTAAAGTTGACTCATCTCCAGTCCCATTATTATCAAGATCCATATTGCAAAACAAATATTTAATAGGGGACACGTCAATCACTTTTAGATCTTCATCATTATTATCATGAAAACTAGAAGAACATGCTCTTACAAAGCAATCTTTCTTAGCACGCATCCTGGCGGTTCTTTCTTTGCAATTATCAATGGAAATTCATGGCTTTGAGAGACTCATTGATATCATGCTTAGGTCGAATAGATATAAGTTTCAAAGAATCAACATCAAGAGAAATTCTATCTACGTTCCTAGCCAATTCATCAATCTTAGGCAATTTTTCTTCAAGCAAAGCATTGAAATTCTTTTGAGAGATCATAAATTCTTTAACACCAATCTCAAAATCAGAGGTAATCTTATTAAAATTTCCATAAGAGTTATTGTAGGAATTACCATAATTATTAGAGGAATTAATAGGAAACGGCCTAGGATTAAAGTTTCCTCTGTATGCGTTGTTACCAAAATTATTCCTACCAACAAAATTCACATCCATAGATTCATTATTATTCTGAATCAAAGTAGACAAAGCCATATCATTAGGATCAATAGGAGTACTCTTACTGGCAAACAAGTTCATAAGTTCGTCCATCTTTCCACTCAAAACATTAATCTCTTCTATTGCATGCACTTTTTTACTAGTAGATCTTTCGGTGTGCCACTGAGAATAATTAACCATAATATTATCTAGTAGTTTAGTAGCTTCTCCTAAAGTGATTTTTATAAAAGTGCCTCCGGCGGCCAAATCTAAAAGATTTCTAGAAGCAAAATTCAATCCGGCATAAAAAAATTGTATGATCATCCATAAATTTAATCCATGAGTAGGGCAATTGCGAATCATTAATTTCATCCTCTACCAAGATTGTGCAACATGTTCATGATCAAGTTGCTTAAAATTCATAATATCGTTTCTAAGAGATATGATCTTAGCGGGAGGAAAATACTTAGAGATAAAAGCATCTTTGCAATTATTCCATGAATCGATACTATTTTTAGGCAAAGACGAAAACCAAGTTTTAGCACGATCTCTAAGTGAAAACGGAAATAACTTCAATTTAACAATATCATTATCCATATATTTCTTATTTTGCATATCACACAAATCAACAAAGTTGTTTAGATGAGTAGCGACATTTTCACTAGGAAGGCCGGAGAATTGATCTTTCATGACAAGATTCAACAAAGCAGCATTAATTTCATAAGATTTAGCATCGGTAAGAGGAGCAATTGGAGTGCTAAGGAAATCATTATTGTTGGTATTGGAAAAGTCACACAATTTAGTATTATCTTGAGCCATCGTGACAAGCAATCCAACACACAAGCACACAAGAGGCAAGTGAAAAAGAGGCGAATGGAAAGGAGAGGGCGAATAAAACAGCAAGGGTGAAGTGGGGGAGAGGAAAACGAGAGGCAAATGGCAAATAATGTAATGCGAGGAAGAAGAGTTTGTGATGGGTACTTGGTATGTCTTGACTTGTGCGAAGACCTCCCCGGCAAAGGCGCCAGAAATCCTTCTTGCTACCTCTTGAGCACTGCGTTGGTTTTCCCTTGAAGAGGAAAGGGTAATGCAGCAAACTAGTGTAAGTATTTCCCTCGGTTTTGAGAACCAAGGTATCAATCCAGTAGGAGGCTCCACGCAAGTCCCTTGTACCTACACAAACGAAACAAGAACCTCGCAACCAATGGGATAAAGGGGTTGTCAATCCCTTCACGGCCACTTGTGAAAGTGAGATCTGATAGAGATAATAAGATAAGATAAATATTTTTTGGAATTTTTATGATATAGATTGGAAAGTAAAGATTGCAAAACAAAGTAGATTGGAAACTTATATGATATAAAATAGACCGAGGGGCCATATGTTTCACTAGTGGCTTCTCTCAAGATAGCATAAGTATTACGGTGGGTGAACAAATTACTATCGAGCAATTGATAGAAAAGTGCATAGTTATGAGAATATCTAGGCATGATCATGTATATAGGCATCACGTCCGCGACAAGTAGACCGGCTCCTACCTGCATCTACTACTATTACTCCACACATCAACCGCTATCCAGCATGCATCTAGAGTATTAAGTTCATAAGAATAGAGTAACACATTAGGCAAGATGACATGATGTAGAGGGATAAACTCAAGCAATATGATATCAACCCCATCTTTTTATCCTCGATGGCAACAACACAATATGTGCCTTGCTGCCCTTGCTGTCACTGGGAAAGGACACCGCAAGATTGAACCCAAAGCTAACCACTTCTCCCATTGCAAGAAAGATCAATCTAGTAGGACAAACCAAACTGATAATTCAAAGAGACTTGCAAAGATAAAAAATCATGCATAAAAGAATTTAGAGGAGATTCAAATATTTCTCATAGATAAACTTGATCATAAACCCACAATTCACCGGATCTCGACAAACACACCGCAAAAAGAGTTACATCGAATAGATCTCCAAGAAGATCGAGGAGAACTTTGTATTGAGATTCAAAGAGAGAAGAAGAAGCCATCTACCTAATAACTATGGACCCGAAGGTCTGTGGTAAACTACTCACAACTCATCGGAGAGGCCTCGGTGATGATGTAGAAGCCCTCCGTGATCGATTCCCCCTCCGACGGAGCGCCAGAAAAGGCTCCAAGATGGGATCTCATGGGTACAGAAGGTTGCGGCGGTGGAAATAGGGTTTCGTGGTGTTTCTAGATGTTCTTAGGGTACGTAGATATATATAGGCGAAGGAGGTCGGTCAGGGGAGCCATGAGGGGCCCATGAGGGTGGGGGCGCGCCCTCCTACCTCGTGGCCGCCTCAGCTACTTCTTGATGTTCACTCCAAGTCTCCTGGATTGCATTTGTTCCAAAAAGATCTCTCCCGAAGGTTTCATTCCGTTTGGAGTCCGTTTGATATTCCTTTTCTTTGAAACAGCGAAATAGGCAAAAAACAGCAATTTGGGTTGGGCCTCCGGTTAATAGGTTAGTCCCAAAAATGATATAAAAGTGTATAGTAAAGCCCATAAACATCCAAAATGGGTAATATAATAGTATGGAACAATCAAAATATAGATACGTTGGAGACGTATCATGCACCACCTTCTTCTTCTGCTTCACCTTGCTTGTTTGCACAGACGCTGTTTTGCCGGGATCGGATCCTGCCGAGGGCCCTCCCTTGCCGGGATCGGACCCTGCTAGGGGATCGACCTCGCCAGGATCGGATCCTGCTAGGTCCAGCTCTTCTCCTAAGGGCCCTACCGCTGCTATCACCTCTTCCTCAACTTCCCTCTTTGCCACTAGCGCAGCGCTGACCACTTGACTTGTCGCCGCCAGGTATAGCAGCAATGGCTCTTGTGTCTTGGGTGCGACTAGTATTGGCGTAGAGGAGAGGCATCTCTTCAATTTTTGCAGTGCTGCCTTTGCCTCCGGGGTCCATTTCATTGGACCCGCCTTTTTTGAAAATATTGAAAAAGGGGAGGGCACGCTCATTAGATTTAGAGATGAACCTGCTCAATTTTTGCAGTGCTGCCTTTGCCTCCGGGGTCCATTTCATTGGACCCGCCTTTTTTGAAAATATTGAAAAAGGGGAGGGCACGCTCATTAGATTTAGAGATGAACCTGCTCAGGGAGGCGATGCAGCCGGCAAGCCTCCGGACATCTTTGACCCGTCTTGGCGCCTCAATTTGCTCAATTTCTTTGATTTTGTTGGGAGTTGCTTCGATCCCGCTTCGAGACACAAAGAACCTAAGAAGCTTGCCGGATGGAACGTCGAACACCCACTTCTCTGGGTTGAGCTTGAGGTTGATCTTGCACAAGTTTGCAAAGGTTTCTTCCAGGTCCTGCACGAGCGTAGCCCTGTCTTTGGTTTTGACCACTATGTCATCCATGTGAGCTTCCATATTTCTATGGATCTGGGGCTCAAAACCAATTTGGACCGCTCGAGCGAACGTTGAACCAGCGCTCTTCAACCCAAAAGGCATCCTTCAAAACAGTACTTACCACATGGGGTGATGACCGCGGTTTTCTCTTCATCTTCCGTCATCATGAAGATCTGATGATACCCTGAGTAAGCATCAAGGAACGACAGCAGGTCACACCCAGCAGTGGAGTCCACTATCTGATCGATACGTGGAAATGGGAAAGGATCCTTTGGACAGGCTTTATTGATATCAATATAGTCGATACATAGCCTCCACTTCCCATTTTCCTTACGTACCACGATCGGATTGGCCAACCACGTTGGATGGAGAACTCCCTTGACCAAACCTGCCGCCTCCAACTTCCTGATCTCCTCGATGATAAACTCTTGTGGCTCCAAAGCTTGCTTTCTGACCTTCTACTTGACGGGCCGTGCATGAGGGAAGAGAGCAAGATGGTGGTCAATCACCTCCCTAGGAACACCGGAGATGTTGGATGCTTGCCATGCAAACACATCGACTTTTTCCTGTAGGAAGGCGACGAGCGCACTTTCCTATTTGCTGTCGCGGGTGGAGCTTATGAAGAAAGCTCCGCCCGTGCCATCCTCTTTGATGGACACCTTCTTGGTTTTCGGCGGGGCCGCCTTGGACATTTTGCTCTTGCCGGTAGAGCTCTCTGGTACGTCTCCAGTGGAAACACAGCACTCCGAGGAGGCACATTTGCCGGAGAGGGTACAGGAGCCCTTGCTGGAGCCAGGAGTCCTGTCTGCGGCCGAGTCCATACTGGCCCTCTTCTTGGTGACAGGAGCAGGTGCCTTGGCGGCAGATGCTGCAACCTCCTCTCGATAGAGCTGATCGGCGCGGACGAGCGCATCCTTCCTATCGCAGCTGACGGTTATGATGCTCATGTGGCCCGGCATCTTCAACTTGTTGTATGCGTAGAGCAACGCCGCCATAAACTTGGCCAGCGCGGGGCGGCCAAGGATCCCATTGTATGGCAACGGGATCTCAGCGACATCAAAAACGACCCTCTCTGTCTTGTAGTTGATGTCGCCACCAAACGTAACTAGCAGCGTGACTTTTCCCTTGGGCTGACTCCTCCCTGGATCCATCCCTTGGAACGTGCAGGTCTCCTCGAGGTCCTCATCAGGGATCTGCAGCCTCTTGACCATGTTAGGTGAGCTCAAGTTAAGGCCGACCCATTGTCAACTAACATCTTCGTCACCTTAAGGTTGCGTATTGTTGGGGATACCAACAATGGCAAACACCCGACCGCAGTGGTGCGATGAGGGTGATCCTCGGCGTCAAAAACAATAGGTGTGTGGGACCACCTCAACAGCTTCTGGGCATCGACCATTGGTTCTGTTGCATTAAGCTCACACGCCCACTGTTTTAGTTGGCGGTGGGAAGAATGCAGCGAAGCACCTCCATCGACACAAATGACCTCTGTCGCCTTCTAGAACTCATGCTCGGTGGATTCGTCATGGTCATCATGATCGTCATCCTCCTCTTTCTTGTCGCGGCCTCGGGCAGGCCTCTCTTGTTGCTTGTCCATGCTATCGCGTCCTCCTTGGCCGCCGTGCTTCTTGCCAGAGCCTTCAGCGCCTCCTTGGCCCTTCTCCTTGTATCGCCTCTCGTACTCGGCCCTTTGCTTCTCCATCCGCAGCCCCACTTAGCAGCAGTTCTGGAGGTCGTGGCCCTTGGTGCGTTTGCAGTATTGCTTGTCAGAGCCCTCTATCTTGCTCGCAACCGCCAAGGCCCAGCAGGCATCACACCCGACAACCTCCTTGTCAGGGTCTTCAACCTTGGCCTTCTTGGCGGTGTCGGGGTAGCCGGATTCCTCGACGGCAAGCACGATCTTCCCCTTGAGCTTCCTGTTATGCCGTCGGCCTTTCTTCGCTAGGGCGATGACGTCTTCGTCCTTTGAGTCACTTCCCACATCAGCGTCTTCATCGGGGCACTTCCTCACTTCCTCCGCTCGGGCACATCTGTCTGCCAGAACGTACAGTTCGGCAACATCTTCGACCTTGTTCATGGCCAACTCTTCACGCATCTTTCGATTGCGCACGTTCTGGTGGAACGCGCTGATAACAGGCAGCGGTATGAACATCGGGGATGTTGTACTGTACACGGCTGAACCTCTGTATGTACTTGTGCAAGGATTCTCCATCTCTCTAAGGGATCACGTGCAAGTCACTTGCCTGCCCAGGAGCTACATGGCCGCCTGTGAAGGCACTAACAAAACTCGTGGCACAGGTCGGACCAAGAGGCAACGGAATCTATCGGCAGATGCATCAACCATGACCTGACATTCGGCTTAAGTGCTAACGGGAAATAGTTGGCAAGTATCTTGTCGTCTCGCGCCCCGGCAGCTTGCATCGCAATAGTGAAAATCGCTCAAGAACTCAGACGGATGAGTCTTGCCGTCATACTTCTCTAGGACCTCTAGTTTGAACGTGCGGGTGTTGGACCATTGGAACTGCCATAGCTCGCGGGTGAATGCTGGACAAGTGATTGCATATGGCAACTCGCTAGCATCCCCCGGCACAGGCCTATACTTAGCGGGCCCAGCACGCCTACCGGACTAGTGACGTGCTTCCCATCGCCGCTCGATAGTAGTCCGAGCGTCCTCCTCGAGGCGCTCTTAAAGAACTTGGCGTTGGTCACGGCGCATCCGTGGGTCTGATGATGCCGTGGACACGTTGTCTCGGGCGTCGCCCCAACGGGCCGACCGTGGTGGAGGGGAGTGCACCGTTGTTGCGGCGCCCTCGACCCTTCCACTGCCTGCACGCGTCGGCTCGTCATTTTGGTGCCGCGAGGGGCTTGCTCCCCGGTGGCCATCTCTGTTGGCGTGGCCAATAAGGCTTTGGATAGCAGCCCTCCACTCTTCTTGCTTCTCCAAGGCAGGAGGAAAGTCGAGGAGCAATTGCGCTCGCGACAGCGCTTCCGCTCGCGTGGGTGGCAGCGACAGGCGCGAGGAATGGGAGGAACTCAGACTTCTAACGACGTTAGAAGGAGTCCCATCTCGATTCCGTGACCGCGCGCTCTTTTCGCCTACACCATGATCTGCGTGTCGGCCTTGCATCTCTTGAGAGTGACGCTGAGGGCTCTTGCCGTGGCGACGCCCGGGGTCCTCAACATCATGGCGCGGTTTTTCATGCACGAGCTGAGGAGACCGCGGCACGCGCGTTGGCGAGGTCGATCTTCCGCCCTTGGAGGTCCCCGAACCACCCACAGGTGGCACAGCTCCACCCTTTGGCGCGGCGGCGTGCCGACCTCCATCGCCGCTGCGGAGGACGGCGGCAGCCTAGCTTCTTGAATTCGGATGGTGTGGACAATCTCGATCTCCTCCACCGCTGGCGCCCGTCCTTGTCGTCTGCTCATGCGGGTGCGGGCGGAGCGGCTCCGGACGGGCCGACCGCCACGGTTGTCTTCTTCTTTGGAGCCATAGCGACGAAGGAGATACTGTACTAACTATGGACCAGATTCTCACAACCAACCGCCCCCTACCTGGCACGCCAAAGATGTCAGGGAAACCGATCACCTATGGGGTCACAAGGATCCCTTCTACGTTCGGCGGGGGGTTAGTTGCACAAAGAGCAGGTCGAGCCGTTAGTGCACAGAGGATTTTTGTCCAGGTTCGGGACGCAAGGATGTGTAATACCCTAGTCCATCTTTATCTGGTTATATGTGTGTTCTTCAACTTTTGAACTAGCTATGATGCGTGCTTTGTCCAAAAGTCTGAATCCTCTCTCTATGCGCCTTGGTCCTCCTTCTATACACAAAGGGGTTGCCACAATGGCACACAGGAGGTGGCAACCTACTGTGGTACGAGCTTATCGCTCGATCAAGGTAGGGCAAGCGCATTTAGTGTGTTGCCTACGTGTCCTCTCGCTTTATTCGGGACGACAACAGAGGCCATCTCGTCATTCGCCGCTCTTCCTCACCTCGCCACACGCCCAGGCCAACGAGGCATGCAGCACCACGCTGGCCAACGAGATGCTGTGTTGGCGAAGTGGTAGGCTTCCACGAAGATCTGCATGCTGCCACGCAAGCGCCTGCTTAGCTTGCATGCTTATCGTTGCGCTGAGTGATGGTGAAGTGGCAAAACCTTGCCGAGCGTGGGTCTGGCTGTAGCCTGGTGATCGTCCCCGGCAAGGCTTGCCGGGGGTCTTGGAGTCATCCCCGGCAAGGCTTGCTGGGGGTCTTGGAGTCATCCCCGGCAAGGGCCTTGCTGGGGGTCTTCGTCTCCTAATCCCACATGCGTTCGTGGGCGGCTAATATTTGTGAGGGGCTGCATGCTACTAGGCATGCGCTCACCAAATCTTGGTCTTGAACATTGTCGATGGTGTCAGAGCTCTCAACCCCAAGGATGGTGGCCCTGCGGGTCTCGTCGCAAGCTACCCCATCAAGGAGCTTGCCAGGGGCCTCGCAGGTCGCCTCGGCAGGGCTTGTTGCCGGGCGTGGCTCTGCTTGCCTCTTCCTGCTTGTTGCCTTGAGTGTCTGTTCTGATATTCTTTGTTCCTGTCTTGCTTCCTGTCGTCCTCTTCTGCTTCGCTGAGCCCTGCTGTAGGGGTGGCTGCGACCGTTCGTGCACAAGTAAGGGGTACAGAAGTACCCACACTTTTGTACACCGACAGCAGGCACTTCTGGATGATGCGCATGAATGTGGCACCAACATTCTTGAGGCCAAAGGGCATAGTAACATAGCAAAAACATTTGAATGGGGATATGAAAGCTATCTTTATCTCATCAGGTCCATAGAGTTGGATCTGATGGTACCAGGAATTAGCGTCCAAAAAGGACAATCGCTCACATCCCGCAGTTGAGTCAACTATCTGGTCGATGCGGGGCAGAGGAAAATGATCTTTTGGACAAGCCCGATTGATATGCTTGAAATCAATACACATTCGAAGTGACTTATCTTTCTTGGGACCATAACGACATTGGCGAGCAACTCGGAGTGGTATATCTCGCGGATGAACTCGGCAGCCAAAAACCGAGGCACCTCCTCACCAATTGCCTTTCTCTTCTTCGCGGCGGACCGACGGAGATGCTCTTTAACGGGTTTTGCTTTTGAGTCGACTCGCAAATGGTGCTCAGCCAGTCCCCTGGGTACACCTGGCATGTAAGATGGCTTCCATCCAAAGATGTCCCAGTTCTCACAGAGGAACTAGATGAGTGATACGTCCATTTTGCATCATGCTTTTATATCAATATTTATTGCATTATGGGCTGTTATTACACATTATATCTCAATACTTATAGCTATTCTCTCTTATTTTACAAGGTTTACCATGAAGAGGGGGGATGCCGGCAGCTGGAATTCTGGCTGAAAAAGGAGCAAACGTTGGAAACCAATTCTGCACAACTCCAAAAGTCCTGAAACTCCACGAAACCGCTTTTTGGATTTATTAAGGAATTATGAGGAAAAGAAATAGGCCTGGGGGCCCACACCTTGTCCAGGAGACAGGGGGTGCCCCCCTGTAGGGTGCGCCCCCTATCTCCTGGCCCCCCTGGTGGGCTTCCGGTGACCATCTTCTGCTATATGAAGGGTTTTGTCCTGGAAAACTTCGTGGGCAAGCTTACGGGACGAAGCTCCGCCGCCACGAGGCGGAACCTTGGCGGAATAAATCTAGGGCTCTCGCGGAGCTGTTCTGTCGGGGACACTTCCCTCCGAGAGGGGGAAATCATCACCAACGTCATCACCAACGATCCTCTCATCGAGAGGGGTCAATCTCCATCAACATCTTCACCAGCACCATCTCCTCTCAAACCCTAGTTCATCTCTTGTATCCAATCTTGTATCCAAAACCACAAATTGGTACCTGTGGGTTGCTAGTAGTGTTGATTACTCCTTGTAGTTGATACTTATTGGTTTACTTGGTGGAAGATTATATGTTCAGATCCTTAATGCATATTATTACACCTCTGATCATGAACATGCTTATGCTTTGTGAGTAGTTACTCTAGTTCTTGAGGACACGGGTGAAGTCTTGCTATTAGTAGTCATGTGAATTTGGTATTCGTTCAATATTTTGATGAGATGTATGTTGTCTCTCCTCTAGTGGTGTTATGTGAACGTCGACTACATGACACTTCACCATTATTTGGGCCTAGAGGAAGGCATAGGGAATTAATAAGTAGATGATGGGTTGCTAGAGTGACAGAAGCTTAAACCCTAGTTTATTAGTTACTTCGTTAGGGGTTGATATGGACCCATATGTTTAATGATGTGGTTAGGTTTACCTTAATACTCCTTTTTGTAGTTGTGGATGCTTGCAATAGGGGTTAATCATAAGTGGGATGCTTGTCCAAGTTAGGGCAGTACCCAAGTGTCGGTCTACCCACATATCAAATTATCAAAGTACCGAACGCGAATCATATGAACGTGATGAAACTAGCTTAACGATAATTCCCAATGTGTCCTCGGGAGCTCCTTCATTATTATTAGAATTTGTCCAGGATTATCCTTTGCTACATAAAGGATTGGGCCACCTTGCTGCACCTTATTTACTTTATTTACTTTTGCTCGTTATTATTTATCTTATCACAAAACTATCTATCACCTATTATTTCAGTGCTTGCAGAGAAAACCTTACTGAAAACCGCTTATCATTTCCTTCTGCTCCTCGTTGGGTTCGACACTCTTACTTATTGAAAGGTCTACGCTAGATCCCCTATACTTGTGGGTCATCAAGACTCTTTTCTGGCGCCGTTGCCGGGGAGCGTAGCGCTCTTGGTGAGTGGAACTTGGTAAGGAAACATTTATTTAGTGTGCTGAAATTTTCTGTTACTTGTCACTATGAAAACTAATCCTTTGAGTGGCTTGTTTGGGGTATCTTCACCCCAACCAGAGGAGCAAAGAGATGCTCCTCAACCTACTGAACTTTATGAAAATATTCACTTTGAGATTCCTTCGGGTATGATAGAAAAACTGCTAGCTAATCCTTTTGCAGGAGATGGAACTTTGCATCCCAACTTACACCTTATCTTTGTGGATGAAGTTTGTGGATTATTTAAGCTTGCAGGTATTCCCGACGATGTTGTCAAAAGGAAGGTCTTCCCTTTATCTTTGAAGGGATATGCAATGACATGGTATAGGCTATGTGATGACACGAGATCCTGGAATTATAAGCGATTGAAATTGGAATTTCACCAGAAGTTCTATCCTTTGCATCTTGTTCATCGTGACCGTAATTACATATATAATTTCTGGCCTCGCGAAGGAGAAAGCATCGCTCAAGCTTGGGGGAGGCTTAAGTCAATGTTATATTCATGCCCCAATCATGAGCTCTCTCGGGAAATGATTATTCCGAATTTTTGTGCTCGACTTTCTCTTGATAATCGCAACTTGCTCGATACTTCCTGTGTTGGTTCCTATATGCTGAAGACTATTGATTTCAAATGGGACTTCTTGGAAAGAATTAAACGCAACTCTGAAGATTGGGGTTCCAACGATGGTAAGGAGTCAGGTATGACACCTAAGTTTGATTATGTTAAATCTTTTATGGATACCGATGCTTTCCGTGGATTTAGCTCTAAGTATGGACTTGACTCTGAGATAGTAGCTACTTTTTGTGAAACTTTTGCTGCTCACGTTGATCTCCCTAAAGAGAAGTCGTTTAAATATAATCCGCCGATTGAAGTGAAAGTAGTTGCACCTATTACAGTCGAAGAAAAGACTATTACATATAGTGATCCTATTATTCCTACTACTTATGTTGAAAAACCTCCTTTTCCTCTTTGGATAAAAGATCATGTTAAAGCTTCGACTGTTGTTCATAAGAGTAATACTAGGACTTATACACCTCCTGGGCAAATTAATGTTGAACCTAGTATTTCTATGATTAAAGATCTCTTGGATGAAGACTTAGATGGGCATGTTATTTCTTTCGTGGGTGAAACTGCTAATATTGTTAGACCTGATACTAAGACACGTAGACCTGTTATAGGCACGCCTGTTATTTTTGTTAAAATAGGAGATCATTGTTATCATAGCTTATGTGATATGGGTGCTAGTGCTAATGCGATACCTTATGATCTTTATAAAGAAATTATGCACGATATTGCACCAGTTGAATTAGAAGATATTGATGTTACAATTAAGCTTGCTAATAGGGACACCACTAAACCTATTGGGATTGTTAGAGATGTTGAAGTCTTGTGTGGAAAGATTAAATACCCTGCTGATTTTCTTGTTCTCGGTTCCCCACAAGATGATTTTTGTCCCATTATTTTTGGTAGACCTTTCTTGCATACTACTAGTGCTAAGATTGATTGTGAAAAAATATTGTCACTGTTGGCTTAGATGGTATGTCTCATGAGTTTAATTTCGCTAAGTTTAGTAGACAATATCGTGAAAAGGAATCATCTAGTAAGGATGAGATTATTGGTCTTGCTTCCATTGTTGTTCCTCCAACTGATCCGTTAGAACAATATTTGCTAGACCATGAAAAAGATATGTTTATGAAGGAAAGGGAAGAAATAGATGAAGTGTTCCTTGAACAAGAACCTATGCTAAACCATAATCTTCCCGTTGAAATTCTTGGGGATCCCCCTCCACCCAAGGATGATCCCGTGTTTGAACTCAAACCCTTACCTGACAATCTCAAGTATGCTTATCTTGATGAAAAAGAAATATATCCTATTATTATTAGTGCTAATCTTTCAGAGAAAGAAGAAGAAAGATTATTGAAAACTCTGAAGAAGCACCGAGCTGCTATTGGATATACTCTGGATGTTCTTAAGGGAATTAGTCCCACATTATGTCAACATAAAATTTCAGTGGAGAAAGATGCCAAACCTGTTAGAGATCCTCAAAGACGATTAAATCCCAAAATGAAGGAAGTGGTAAGAAAGGATATTCTAAAACTCCTTGAGGAAGGTATTATTTATCCTGTTGCTGATAGTGAATGGGTAAGCCATGTCCATTGTGTCCCTAAAAAGGGAGGTATTACCGTTGTTCCTAATGATAAAGATGAATTGATCCCGCAAAGAATTATTACGGGCAATAGAATGATAATTGATTTCCGTAAGTTAAACAAAGCCACCAAGAAAGATCATTACCCTTTACCTTTTATTGATCAAATGCTAGAAAGGCTATCCAAACACACACATTTTTGCTTTCTAGATGGTTATTCTGGCTTCTCTCAAATACCTGTGTCAGCGGGGGATCAATCTAAAACTACTTTTACCTGCCCTTGTGGTACTTTTGCTTATAGACGCATGCCTTTTGGTTTATGTAATGCACCTACTACCTTTCAAAGATGTATGGTGGCTATATTCTCTGATTTTTGTGAAAAGATTTGTGAGGTATTCATGGATGACTTTCCCGTCTATGGATTCTCTTTTGATGATTGTTTGAGCAACCTTGATCGAGTTTTGCAGAGATGCGAAGACACTAGTCTCGTCCTGAATTGGGAAAAGTGTCACTTTATGGTTAATGAAGGCATTGTATTGGGGCACAAGATCTCCGAGAGGGGTATTGAAGTTGATAAAGCCAAAGTTGATGCTATTGGAAAGATGCCATGTCCCAAGGACATAAAAGGTATAAGAAGTTTCCTTGGTCATGCCGGTTTTTATAGGAGGTTCATTAAGGACTTTTCTAAAATATCTAGGCCTCTGACTAATTTATTGCAAAAAGATATTCCTTTTGTCTTTGATGATGATTGTGTAGAAGCATTTGAAACACTTAAGAAAGATTTGATCACATCACCTATTGTTCAGCCACCTGATTGGAATTTACCTTTTGAAATTATGTGTGATGCTAGTGATTATGATGTAGGTGCTGTTTTAGGGAAAAGAGTCGATAAGAAATTGAATGTTATCCATTATACTAGTAAGACTCTTGATACTGCCCAGAGAAATTATGCTACCACTGAAAAAGAATTCTTAGCAGTTGTGTTTGCTTGTGATAAGTTTAGACCTTATATTGTTGATTCCAAAGTTACTATTCACATTGATCATGCTGCTATTAAATATCTTATGGAAAAGAAAGATGCTAAGCCTAGACTCATTAGATGGGTTGTCTTGCTCCAAGAGTTTGACTTGCATATTATTGATAGAAAGGGAGTTGAGAACCCCGTTGCTGACAACTTGTCTAGGTTAGAGAATGTTCTTGATGACCCACTGCCTATTAATGATAGTTTTCCTGATGAACAATTAGCGGTTGTCAATGCTTCTTGTACTGCACCTTGGTATGCTAACTATGCTAATTACATTGTTGCTAAGTATATACCGCCTAGTTTCACATACTAGCAAAAGAAAAAGTTCTTCTATGATTTAAGACATTACTTCTGGGATGATCCACACCTTTATATAGAAGGAGTAGATGGTATTATTAGATGTTGTGTGCCTGAGCATGAACAGGAACAAATACTACGCAAGTGTCACTCTGAATCCTATGGAGGACACCACGCTGGAGATAGAACTACACACAAGGTACTACAATCTGGTTTTTATTGGACTACTCTTTTCAAAGATGCTCGTATGTTTGTCGTATCTTGTGATGAATGTGAAAGAATAGGTAACATCAGTAGACGTCAAGAAATGCCTATGAATTATTCTCTTGTTATTGAACCGTTTGATGTTTGGGGCTTTGATTATATGGGACCTTTTCCTGCCTCCAATGGTTATACACATATCTTAGTTGCTGTTGATTACGTTACTAAGTGGGTAGAAGCTATTCCAACTAGTAGTGCTGATCATAACACTTCTATTAAAATGCTTAAATAAGTTATTTTTCCAATGTTTGGAGTCCCTAGATATCTTATGACTGATGGTGGTTCACACTTTATTCATGGTGCTTTCCGTAAGATGCTTGCTAAGTATGATGTCAATCATAGAATTGCATCTCCTTATCACCCGCAGTCTAGTGGTCAAGTAGAGTTGAGCAATAGAGAGCTCAAATTAATTTTGCAAAAGATTGTGAATAGAACTAGAAGGAATTGGTCCAAAAAACATGATGATGCATTATGGGCCTATAGAACTGCATACAAAAATCCTATGGGTATGTCTCCATATAAGATGGTTTATGGAAAAAATGTCATTTACCTCTTGAACTTGAGCATAAAGCATATTTGGCTATTAAAGAGCTCAATTATGACTTCAAACTTGCCGGCGAGGAGAGATTGTTTGATATTAGCTCACTTGATGAATGGAGAGCCCAAGCTTATGAGAATGCCAAGCTCTTCAAAGAAAAAGTCAAACACTGGCATGATAAAAGGATACAAAAGCGCGAGTTTAACGTAGGAGATTATGTTTTATTATTCAACTCTCGTTTAAGATTTTTTGTAGGAAAAGTTCTCTCAAAATGGGAAGGTCCCTATGTTATCGAGGAGGTCTACCGTTCCGGTGCTATAAAAATTAACAACTTTGAAGGCACAATTCCTAGGGTGGTTAATGGTCAAAGAATCAAGCATTATATTTCAGGTAACCCTATCAATGTTGAAACTAATATTATTGAAACCATAACCCGAGAGGAGTACATAAGAGACACTTTCCAGAACGTTCCAGACTCCGAAAAGGCATAGGTACGTGGTACGGTAAGTAAACCGACTCCAAAACAACTCTTATGGCAATTTTCATTGGTTTTGGATTATTTTAGAATTTTAGGAAGAAAGAAGTAGTCTGAAAGGGACACGAGGCTCCCACGAGAGAGGAGGGCGCCCCCGCTGTAGGGCGCGCCCCCTGTCTCGTGGGCACCTCGTGTGCCCCCGGACTCCGTTTTCTTGTATGTTACGTATTTTGGTCAGTAAAAATTCATTATATATACTCCCGAAGGTTTTGGCCACCGTATCACGCAAATATCCTCCGTTTTCGTTTCGAGTTGTTCCTGTTGCAAAATAAAGCAAGATGTCTTCTCAGGAATCAGTTAGGGAGAGCCGGGTGTCTCACCCAACACAGGGTCCAGGAGTAAACGGCTATGTCTATCACTTTGGACCATCAACGGAGGATGAGATGGAGGCTGATTTGAAAAGGATAGATGCCATGGAGGAAGACCAAGAAGTTACCTCTCATCTCCAAGCAGATTTCACTATGGGGGAACTACCTAGCCTGGCTGTCCCTGCATCGGTCATCCCTTCCAACTCTAGATTTCTTTCTTATGAAAATATGAAAAAGAGTTTCATGTGTTCTCCAGAAGCTATGCAGCATCCTTGGGTAAAAGGAGCCTTGGCTGTTACGGCAAGCTCCGTAAAGAAAATTTGGACCTCAAACGACAAATCAATAAGCTCGAGGAGGAGAACCGTATCCTGAAGGGCATCATCGCCAAGAAGATCACAATACCAACCGTGAAGAAGGAGAAATAATCACATGGGTATGGGCACTCCCCTTGGCAACTGCCAAGCTTGGGGGAGGTGTCCCGGTATCGTATCACCATCACACTCCTATCTTTACCGCTTTATTTAGTTCGATCCTTTTAGTAGTATCTTGATCTAGTAGATTGAAGTTTTAGTATCAAGTAGTTTTGAGTTTTCATTGTGATCTCTTTTTGTAAGCGAGTCCGTGTGCTATCTATAATAAAGATTAGTGTTGAGTCAAGGGCTTTGCTATGTTGCTATGATCTTGAGAAAGTAGAAAGAACAAAAGAGTTCATATTGATCTTATGGATAGTGATAACTTCACACATAGAAAGTATGAGGCATAAAAATTGTTGAGAGTTGATGAACGTAGCCTTGGTCATCGTTGCAATTAATAGGAAGTGATAAGGAAAGAGGGGTTCACATATAGATATATTATCTTGGACATTCTTTATGATTGTGAAGCACTCACTAAGTATGACATGCTAAAATAATTGATGTTGGACAAGGAAGACAACATAATGGTTTATGTTTTCCAACATCTCAGTTAAAGTATATTGTCATTGACCTTCTGAACATGTTGAGCTTGCCTTTCCCCCTCATGCTAGCCAAAACTCCTTGCACCAAGTAGAGATACTACTTGTGCTTCCAAACTCCCTTAAACCCAGTTTTGCCATGAGAGTCCACCATACCTACCTATGGATTGAATAAGATCCTTCAAGTAAGTTGTCATCGGTGCAAGCAATAAAAATTGCTCTCTAAATATGCATGACTTATTAATGCAGAGAAAATAAGCTTTGTACGAACTTGTTGTGGAAGTAATAAAAGCGACAGAGTGCATAATAAAGGTCCACATACAAGGGGCAATACAAAGTGACGTTATTTTGCATTAAGATTTTGTGTATCCAACCCTAAAAGCGCATGACAACCTCTGCTTCCCTCTCCGAAGGGCCTATCTTTTACTTTATGTTTTTACTTTTTGCTTGAGTCAAGGTGATCCTCACCCTTCCACCTTTTTCATTTTATTCTTTGGCAAGCTCCTCGTGGTAGAAAGGTCATGATACATATATCAAATTGAATGTAAGTTGGCATAGGCTATTATTGTTGACATCACCTAAAGGTGAATATGTTGGGAGGCAGCATAAAAAGCCCCTATCTTTCTCAGTGTCCGGCTGAAACTCTATAACCACAAGTACTGCGTGAGTGTTAACAATTATGGGGGACTAAGAGATAGCTGAGTATGTGATCTTGCTGAAAAGCTCTATTATTGACTCTTTCTGATGTTACGATAAATTGCAATTGCTTCAATGACTGAGATTATAGTTGGTTAGTTCCCAATGAAGTTTATGAACCATACTTGACATTGTGAATTGCTTATTACTTGAACATAGGAAATCATATGACAAAATATATATATATGCTGCTGTTATTATAATAATCATCATGCCCTCCTGTCCGCATTTTATTTTTATCGACACCTCTATCTCTAAACATGTGGACATATTTCTCGATCTCTGTTTCCGCTTGAGGACAAGCGAGGTCTAAGCTTGGGGGAGTTGATACGTCCATTTTGCATCATGCTTTTATATCAATATTTATTGCATTATGGGCTGTTATTACACATTATATCTCAATACTTATGGCTATTCTCTCTTATTTTACAAGGTTTACCATGAAGAGGGGGGATGCCGACAGCTGGAATTCTAGCTGAAAAAGGAGCAAAACCTTGGAAACCAATTCTGCACAACTCCAAAAGTCCTGAAACTCCACGAAACCACTTTTTGGATTTATTAAGGAATTATGAGCAAAAGAAATAGGCCAGGGGGCCCACACCCTGTCCAGGACACAGGGGGTGCCCCCCTTTAGGGCACGCCCCCTATCTCCTGGGCCCCCTGGTGGGCTTCCGGCGACCATCTTCTGCTATATGAAGGGTTTTGTCCTGGAAAAATTCATGGGCAAGCTTACAGGACGAAACTCCGCCGCCACGAGGCGGAACCTTGGCGGAACTGTTCTGCCGGGGACACTTCCCTCCGGCAGGGGGAAATCATCAGCAACGTCATCACCAACGATCCTCTCATCGAGAGGGGGTCAATCTCCATCAACATCTTCACCAGCACCATCTCCTCTCAAACCCTAGTTCATCTATTCTATCCAATCTTGTATCCAAAACCACAAATTGGTACCTGTGGGTTGCTAGTAGTGTTGATTACTCCTTGTAGTTGATACTTATTGGTTTACTTGGTGGAAGATTATATGTTCAGATCCTCAATGCATATTACTACAGCTCTGATCATGAACATGCTTATGCTTTGTGAGTAGTTACTCTAGTTCCTCAGGACATGGGTGAAGTCTTGCTATTAGTAGTCATGTGAATTTGGCATTCATCCAGGAGACAGGGGGCGCCCCCCTGTAGGGTGCGCCCCTATCTCCTGGCCCCCCTGGTGGGCTTCCGGCGACTATCTTCTGCTATATGAAGGGTTTTGTCCTGGAAAAATTCGTGGGCAAGCTTACGGAACGAAACTCCGCTGCCACGAGGCGGAACCTTGGCGGAATCAATCTAGGGCTCTCGCGGAGCTGTTCTGTCGGGGACACTTCCCTCCGGGAGGGGGAAATCATCACCAACGTCATCACCAACGATCCTCTCATCGAGAGGGGTCAATCTCCATCAACATCTTCACCAGCACCATCTCCTCTCAAACCCTAGTTCATCTCTTGTATCCAATCTTGTATCCAAAACCACAAATTGGTACCTGTGGGTTGCTAGTAGTGTTGATTACTCCTTGTAGTTGATACTTATTGGTTTACTTGGTGGAAGATTATATGTTCAGATCCTTAATGCATATTATTACACCTCTGATCATGAACATGCTTATGCTTGTGAGTAGTTACTCTAGTTCTTGAGGACATGGGTGAAGTCTTGCTATTAGTAGTCATGTGAATTTGGTATTCGTTTGATATTTTGATGAGATGTATGTTGTTTCTCCTCTAGTGGTGTTATGTGAACGTTGACTACATGACACTTCACCATTATTTGGGCCTAGAGGAAGGCATAGGGAAGTGATAAGTAGATGATGGGTTGCTAGAGTGACAGAAGCTTAAACCCTAGTTTATGAGTTACTTTGTTAGGGGTTGATATGGACCCATATGTTTAATGTTGTGGTTAGGTTTACCTTAATACTCCTTTTTATAGTTGCGGATGCTTGCAATAGGGGTTAATCATAAGTGGGATGCTTGTCCAAGTTAGGGCAGTACCCAAGTGTCGGTCTACCCACATATCAAATTATCAAAGTACCGAACCCGAATCATATAAACGTGATCAAACTAGCTTGACGCTAATTCCCAATGTGCCCTCGGGAGCTCCTTCATTATTATTAGAATTTGTCCAGGCTTATCGTTTGCTACATAAAGGATTGGGCCACCTTGCTGCACCTTATTTACTTTATTTACTTTTGCTCGTTATTATTTATCTTATCACAAAACTATCTATCACCTATTATTTCAGTGCTTGCAGAGAAAACCTTACTAAAAACCGCTTATCATTTCCTTCTGCTCCTTGTTGGGTTCGACACTCTTACTTATCGAAAGGACTACGACAGATCCCCTATACTTGTGGGTCACCAATGAGCGCTTCTTCCTATTTTCTGTCGAGTGTTGCTAAGTTATGGGTCGGAGCGGCATTGGGATCGGTCTGGTGAATGTGAACCGGCTTTGTCTCGCCGGCCGACTGAAATGCGGACTCCGAGGCAGGCCTCTTGGCATGCAGCAAATCACTCAGATCTGCATTCTTCTGGTATTCCTGAAACCCTACTATTGTCATCTTCTCATCGGCGATCTTTGAACCATTCTAGAGACAATCTTCCTCTCTCTGCCGATTTCCAGTGCCCATGATCACGCCTCTGGTGCCAGGCATCTTTGACTTGAGGTACACATAGCATGGTCGAGCCATGAAACTAGCATAAGCAGGTCTGCCTAGAATGGCATGATAAGCACTGTCAAAATCAACTACCTCAAACGTCAACTTTTCCTTGCGGTAATTCTTGGAATCACTGAAAACCACATCAAGAGTGATCTCACCGAGTGAATCGGCTTTCTTTCCTGGGATGATACCATGAAATCTCATGTTGCTCTCACTGAGCTTGGACATCGGAATGCCCATCCCCTAGAGGGCCTCAACATACAATATATTCAATCCACTGCCACCGTCCATCAAAACCTTGGTCAGTCGGGTGCCCCCAACGACTGGGTCGACCACCAACGCTTGCCGTCCAGGGGTAGCAACGTGTGGGGGGTGGTCAGACTGGTCGAATGTAATAGGGGTTTTTGACCACTTCAAATATCTTGGCATTGCCGGAGCAACCATGTTCACCTCTTTGTTAATAACTTTCAGTCGACTTTTTCTCTCGAGGTCAGCAAAAAGCACCAAGGTAACATTAACATTGGGATAACCATCATCTTCCTATTTGTCTTCCTCCTTATCAGATTCTTTGTCCTTTTCACTGGGCTGGCTCTCTCGGAAGCTCTGAATCAGGAGTCGACATTGTCGAGTGGTATGCTTGGGAAGAATCAGATTCCTCTATTCATCCTTTTTGGTGTGTATATGACACAGCAAATCAAGCACATCATTTCCAGCGTGATCTTTCACTTTTTTAGGGGTCCAAGGCCCTTTAGGCTTCCCTTTGAACTTCCATTGATACAAAACTACTGCCTCAGCAGGGCCCGCAGCCTCAGCTTTTCGTTGCTGCTTCCGACTGGAGTTTCCTCCTCTGGTGTCCTGGGCGACTAGTCTGTTCTTGCCGCTCCGGAGTCGGTCCTCTTCTTCGCCGTTAGAATACCGAGTGGCAATCTCCATCATCCGAGTCAGAGTCATGTCTCCGGTCCGACCGAACTTCAGATTGAGCTCTTTATAGCGAACGCCTTCTTTAAAGGCACAGACTACTTGGTGATCTGATACATTCTCCACCGTGTGGTGAAGAGTAGTCCATCTCTGGATATAGTCTCTCAAAGTCTCATTCTATTTCTGCACGCAATGCTGCAATTCTTTCAACCAGCAGGTCTCTTGCAGGTGTCCTCAAATGTTTTGGTAAACACTCGGGCCAATTCATCCCAATTGAAGATGCTTCCAGGGGCCAACTGATTCAGCCAAGCTCTGGCAGAACCTTCAAGCATCAAAGGAAGGTGATTCATGGCCACCTCGCCATTGTCGCCACCAGTATGCACAACCACTCGATAATCCTCCAACCAAGTGTCAGGTTTCGACTCCCCTGTGAACTTACTGGCGCCAGTCGCCAATCTGAAGTTGTGATGGATCTCAGTGGCTCGGATGGCTGTTTCGAAACACTCACGGCCAGAAACGTGTACCTTGCTTCCACCGGGCCTGTCTCTATCCAACCCTTCTTTGTATGCTATGTTCCGGTCGACCAAAGCTTGTACAAGGACTAACCTTGCGTCGAACCCAGGCTCTCTTGGGTCGGCTGGAACTCTGCGGTCATTACCATACGGGCGCCTGTCGTCATACCGCCGGGGCGTGTACAACCCATCCCTGGGAAGGGGCGAAGGCACTCAACGGTGGTTGTCACGGGCGTACTCACGATCAAACTCTCCATGAGCTCTTCCCAGGTACCGATCTCGACGGTGACCGCGATCTTCACATCGCAAAGGCGACCTAAGACTGTGTGCCGACTGAACTATATCTGCCCTTACTGACCTGCTATGGATCCTGTACCGCGACTAGGAAACGACGAAGTTCAGCTCTCCTTCTGCTCGGAGCAACGCTCGGATCTGTTCCAAGCCTCTTCCAGCTTCTGAACGGGACGACTGAATAGACTCTGCTATACATGCAGCAGCTGTAAGATTCTGGATCGGAGTGCGGTATACTTGAGGTTCAGGCGGAAACAACTGTCGTCGACTGGATTCGGGGATCAGTCGACGGGCTTGTTCATTGAGAGAATGTTGGAGATTCTCCAAATGTGTGCGCTCAGCCAGCGTGGCCAGGCGCGCAGCCTCCAAGGCCCGAGCCTCGGCGGTTTCCCCTGTGATGGGGGTCTGGAGGGCCTCCATGTTGCGGCAGTGCACCTCTTCCCTCTGCTGCGAATTGAGAGCTTGGGGCTCGTACTCCTCGTGGCCGAATGACGGGCCATCGCCGTCACCGTTCCGCCGTTGCAGCGAAACCCGGGTGGGCTACAACGGGAGTCGACCACGAGAACTTCTGCCGCGGGGTCACGGCTCCTGCTCTCGGAAAACGTATCTGCAGAACCAGTCGACAAGTCGACTGGGCAGCAGTGAAATTCGTCGGGCTCGATCGCCGCGACTTGAGGGGTGGCCGTCTAGCGAGCAAATCGCCGGAAGCCTTGCCACTGTCGTTGTGGAAGCATACATGGAAGAAGACACTACCGATGAGGTCTCCGGCAAGCATTCGTCGATGTCGTGGTCCGACCATGGGGCGCTGCCACCGGCGCATCGTCCACGATTGCCTTGGGTACAAGTGCGTCAAGTGCTAGGGCCTCTTCTACGGCTTCCCTTTGGCGCGGCTTATATTGGCAGCGTGGTGTCGCTGCCTCGGCATGAGTGTGTGTGTTGTCCATTGGGGTTCGCTATGCATCATTGCTCGCTTGGACGCTAGCTTCCTCCTTCCGGCGTGTGCAAGTGTTTCACTTCATGATGGATGCCTTCGCTACTTCTGTATGTCGTATGCATTGGTGTAGGATGTTGGTGTATATGGGAGGCACGAGCTACTTCCGAATGTGAGTGTTGTTGCAGATAGAAGAAAGCGTCGCGGCCACTTCTCCGACATGCGTCCGACGTCGGCGTCCATGGCTCTGCGGTAGTTGTTGCGTTGTTTGCGGCCTCCGCTGGCATGTGTAACCAATGTAATGTGTGGGCACCCGCGGAAGGAGGCACTGCCGGCCTGTTCCGCGGCGCGCGCTAGGCGTCGGCGTGCATGGCTCAGCAGCCGCTGTTACATCATCTATGGCTACCGTGCTGACTCCGAGTACGCCCGGTGCAGGACCCTCCTCGGCGTGACATCCATTGGTGCGCGTATCACTGCTTCTGGCTGTGTGTGCATCCTCCATCGAACCATACTTGTGTTGATCTAGTGTGTGGCAGCCAATATGAACGGAAGCTTCGCCGGCCTTGCAGACGGACGCCCGTCATCGTCGGACGCCAGCATGTCATCCGTGACCATCCCGGCTATGAGTGCACCCAGCGTGTGGTCCTCCTCGGTGCGGTGCCCACATACTCTATCTGCATGCCTACAGTCGCCGCCTCTTCATTTCTTCTGCGTGTGGGCCGTACTATGTGTTGCCGCTCCCCTCTGTCCATCTCCTTGGGTCCAGTATCAGCATCTAGAGGGCCGATCAGGGTACTCTCCTGCCAACATGAGTAGCATGTGTGGCCGCTGGAATTTCTCACGAGCTTGTGCACGCATGCATGGCCACACATGGGACCGTGCTTCACCCATGTTCATCGGAAGGCCATCTGCAATATAGAAAACAAAACGAACATACCTTAACATGCATGGCATGCTCTTCTGCACTACGAAGCACCCATACGTCCAGAAGCTGTGTATCGGCGTATAATATGTTGCCGATACTTCGATACGTCAGATACGCCTTCGATACCCGTATCCATGGAGTATCCAAGGTCGGGATGTGATGTCTCCAATGAGCGCGATCTACACGGCACCACGTGCGTGGCCGCGTCGTTGCCTCCTCGGCCTTTTCCTCCGCTCGGTGCATTGTCCAAAACTTCCGCTGACGTGTGTTCTTACCGCCGCCGTATATGTCATATGGGTAGATATAGCGTGTCCGAGTAGATTGGAGGATGCATCGCTGGCTGATTCTCCGGCGTCCGTCCGGCATCGCTGTCACTATCGCCGGCACGTCATCCGCGTCCGCCTCGGCTACCGGTGTACCCTGCACACCATCCTCCTTGGCGTGATGCCTACATCGGCGTCGCTGCCTTTTCTAGCGTTATCCGTAGTCGCCATGGGAGCGTGCACCCAGTGTATGCCCGGGCCTCTTCCGCAACTCCCCTGGTCGCCTTCATTGGTGCGTCTTCAAGCTTGGACGTAGTTCACACCACCACCGGCGTGGCGCCACTGTGAGCTATGCTCTGTCGGGTGCGCCCTCCTTGACGCTACCGCCACGGGCATCTGGCAATCTCCTCCCGGCTGGGTTGCCTCCCTTCAATGAGTCTCCGCCAGATGCGAGCCGATCCCATGTAGACAAACTTCCTCCGATGCATGCCCTTCTACAAGAAAAAAAATAAAACAAAGGAAAAATGCGTTCTTATGCCTTTTGTAGCATGGCGTTGCCGCCTTCAGCGTGTCCATCGAGCCAGGCATAGTATCACCTTCTTGTGGACCGTGTGACGCCACCATCGTGGGTGCCCGTCCCTGTTGGCGCAACTTCTCCATGTGCCCCGCAGACGCTGCCATCGCAGGTTGTATCCCCATTGCACGACTGCCAGAGATGGAGCTAGGGCACGTGTGCTACCGAGTGAGTATGCCGCAACCATAGGCTCGCCCTCCATGCTGCCATCATAGGGACATCTCCTTGGTGCACGTGTCGCTTGTGCCCCTTCTAGTGAAGAACTTAAGGCATAGAGCATGCACCCGCTCCATTACCCTAGGATCACAGTATTGCCCCCAGACAGTAGCATCTCATGGACACGAATCTGGCCTCCAATGCTCGACGATGATGAGGCAAATGAAAATTGCACCCACGGGTTGGCACCATCTCATATTGTTGGAGAAGATCTTGACGAAAAAATCGACGACCACAGCGACGCAAAGATGGGAGGAGAACCATGTCCCACCGGGCGTGCCAATTTGTTTGACACGAGAAAAATATTAATGTGCATTCCGGTAGAAGGGAAGGGAAGGAGTATAGATTTCTCTCATGCGCCGGGAAAAAAGAAAAAAATGCGGGCGTGCCAGTATACCGTAGTACACAAAGAAAAGTGATACGGTAAACAAGTATTTCATTTATCTCTTTGGATGAACAAAATTACAAGATCCCCTAAAAAAATGGTTGCGCTCCGTGGCCTACTAGCGCGGCCTGCCTGACTATGGCGATGTGCGGTTGTTGACACACGAACACGTCACGTGTATCCTCGACGCCGAGGGTGATGCACCGCCGCTCACGTTGAAGGAGACCCGACCGACAGCGCGGTACACAAGACAGTCGACGGGTGCTTTTGCAGACCCGAAGCCCTGCTTGCCCGGGAGGGACCCCGTCAGGGCTCGCGGCGGCTATGGGCTGCTCCAGGTCGATTCGCTCGCCCCTAGAGCCTCGTGGATCCGCAGCCCTCCAGCATGAAGAACTAGCGAAGAACGAGAAGAAAAATACAAGGGAGAGACAAAAAGTAGATGAACACGAAAAAGTAGTAGATTGATTTGTTCGATTGTGTGTTGTTTAATCGGCCGGTACCCCTTAGATATATAAGAGGCGGCTGGACTTTCCATGCAAGGAAAAGGCTTGGATTCACGTCCAAAACCCTAGTCAAATTCGGATTGGTTTTGTCCGAACTTTGCAAAACTATTCGGTTTAAACTGGCTGCACCTTGCGGGTCTTCTTTCTGGTGATAAACGACCTCCAATGGAAACGAGCAAAAAAGCAATATTAACCGTTTCGACGAGGCGAACAACTTTCATGTTGAACGTTTTTTGATCAGAGGCCATCTTGAGGGGGTTTTAGGCTGTTTTCCGAAGTCTGCGGCAGAAAAATTCAAAACCCGGACAAACAACCCCGGAGTGTCCGGCCGTCCTCGGAGAAACACAAAACCCGGATGATCATTCCCGGAGTGTGTGGCCATCCTGATACAGCCGGGCATTTTCGGCTCTAACTTTTGCATACGAACTCGGATTGGGACGATTTTTATATCAAAATCGACCGTTTCGACGAGACGAAGACAATTTGTGTAGATAGTGTTTTATTTGAGGTCTTCTTGGGGGCCTAATCGTCCAAACTGAACTCTGAATATAAGATCTTAGTACTTTGAGCATAGTTTCGGCCTTCGAGATGAAACCGGACGGCGATGGCCCAAACTTCAAAGATGTTCATATCAACAATACAGAACTCTTTCATGTAGAACACTTCTCCATTTGAAGCCATCTTAAATAAGTTCTCGACCGTGCCAAAATTTGGTGTCAACACATGCCCCCCTGTTTTTCGGCAAAGCTTGTGTGCCGAAAAATTATTTGCACATACCTTACTCTGAGGATGATGTCAACACTCCATCGGCCATTTGTATGTGCTTAAGATGATAAGTATATATCAGTCATTGCTTGTTTGAACCTCTTGATGCAACTTGGGTGAAAACTTCTCAACTTATATAACAATCCGATGATAAGGTTCCATACATATGCATCTCAAAGCCATCCTCTGAACCATATTATTCACCCTTTCGCTAGGATTTTGCAGATAATTAAGAATGAACTTCCTCCAATCCTTTCTTTGCCTACATAAAAGTTGCATTAGTGGCCGAGGTGGTGAGCTCCAATTCGGCCTTACCTATGTTGGCAAGAATAAGCATCGACTGTTGATAGATGTGCAATACACCATGATGGACATGGTAGCCGGATGCTTGCTATGCCAATTCTCTCCAATTGTCATGTCCAGATATATGAAGGATATTAAAGTAACCCAAGGTAAATTTTGCATCTAGACATATCCCAAGATAAACTATAAGTGATTCGTCAAAACATTGATAAATCTTGGATATTTGTTGCATTACTTATAACGAATCACTGAAAGCCTCAATCTGTATAGCACCTATAGCAACCAAAAGTTCTAAACCGAATAAAATTTCATATTCGGCTTTGATTATTGTGCAAAAATATTTTAAGTGGCATGAGGCTTCACAAAAATAACACCATATGGAGATATATGAACAACACTGACACTTTGGCCATTGCTACGAATTGAACCATCAAAATATAATCTCCATAGTACTAGAGAGACAAGGCTAATATCACTTAACATGTACCTTGTCTCGGTCTTCAATTTAACTAAGGACGATGTTAGAATTCCACACCGGCCATGATCAGATAGTTTCTTAGGACGATAGTTAAGTACCGGCCATTACCATGAGGTCCATGTAGAATTCATCCACTAAAGCATGTATAGCCGAAATAAACAAATAAAATAGCAATAAAATATTTCGGGCCCTTTGTATTAGCAACAAAAATGAAACTAACCAAATGTATAGTGATTTGGTAATACTCTGTCATCATATAGAAAATTATGTTGCATCCATGGATCAAAATAAGTCTATGGAGGGTAACTGATTATACCTGTGGATGAATTCCATGGCAAAGGGATCAATGGCATTGTTGAAGAAAATGGATGATGTGCTAACCAAAGATTTTGATGTTGTGATGCACACCTTCGGCTTAATTGTTTGTTGCTTCCATCCTTCTCTTTCTTCACTTTTACTGTACTTGTTGCAATTGAAGCATGCACATCATTTTTATTTTGATTGAACCTCTTGGGAACCCATGCCATGTTCCTCTTTCTCAGCTCTTGTGCACTAAGATTTTGTAATTTCTTCTTTTTCCAATACGATAAGCCGAGTGGGCATCTCGGCTGTGATTCTGTTTTGACCAATGGCAATTCTTTTTTGACCTTGTGCACTCTCAACTTCTTTTCTTCAGATTTGGCACTTTGACTCTTAACAATTGATTGCTTCATCTCATTACCTGTAGTAGCCAATGTCAATACTTTCATTGGCTCTTTTTCATTTGAGATCAAATTCGAAGTAGCACTCTTACGACCATCTCTTTTAACGCGATAAACTTGTTTGACTACCTCTTTCTTCTTCCTTGAGCTCCGGACCGATTCCTTATGATTGAAACTGACTTTAACATGTGATTGTTCAAATATTGTTTTTCTCGGAGCTGCATAATATTGGTGAGATGGTCTAAAATAAGATGGAGAATGTGCCCTTGTATCATACATGTCCCATGATAGATATGGATCTACATGAGCATAGGGAGGCATCCACGGCATTGGCATTGGCGGCCCAAAATAAGGATATGAATATGTTGCATACAAATTCTCACTTTGCCAATACCGATCCTTATATTTGCGCCTTGGGGATGATCTTGGTTTCCTTGCATGATTCGGCCGATAATTATTCTTCTCTTCACTCTTCTTTTGATATTTATCCAATAGTTCAGCGAAGGTGATCTTTAATCTCTTACACTTGCGCTTATTTCGGCCTTTGTTTTCTTTTGTTTGCTTTCATCGATCATTGGATTTGCTTGCTTCCCCCCAGTCCTTGGCATCTCCATTGTAGCATTGATGGAATTCTCGCCCTCAAGATTATGTTCATTATGCTCTTCAACAACTTCTTTATTTGAAAGCTTAATCCCATCACCTGCAGTTTTTACCTTCTCTTTCAATGGATCGGCTTGAAGCAGCCGATGCAAAAACTTTCTGCCATCGGGACCAATCGAAATAGACTAGCCATCTTTTGGTGTCTCAACAAATTTCAATCGTCCTTTATCAAAGGTCGATTTAACTATTTGACGAAATATATTGCAATCCTCAAAACTATGTTTGAACGAATCATGCAACTTACAATACATTCGTCCTTGGATTGATGGCTTGACATGGTGATCAAGAATTCTTATGTAATTATTTTTTAGCAACAAATCAAATATTTGATCACACATGCTTGAATCGAAGGTATACCTTTTGTTTTCTAGCTGGTCTTTTTGTGAGAACGGCTTTGGAGTTAAGCAAACAAATAGTTCAGATTTGGCATCTTCCCATTCGGCTATGAATGGTCTTTCGCATTCATTTTTCGATGTCCTTAAATATGAAACTATACTAGCATCGGTTTTCCCAAAAGATTTTAACATTGGCTTTAAATTTCTGAAATGAAGATATTTAGAACATACATGTCTCAGTTGAGACCAAGTGCAAGCCAAGTACAAAATAAGCAAAGCTACCCAACTAGATATAAACTTTAGACAAAGAAACACGGAAAGCTTTGGTTGTAACAATAAGTCATTATCGGTCTTTATAAATGGCGCAATGGGTTGACCAATATGTTCCGTAACAATTTTATTGCTAACAAGTAAATTACCCTTCTTCATTGCTCTTTCAAAATTACTTATGAGGATTTTTCTAATAGATGCATCAACAATAAAGTTCTGACCAAATCTAAAAATAGGTAAATTACTCGCTATGCATACCTCTTCAAATATGTTGGGAGAGCATGATGGTGGTGCCACTTGAAGAACATCTTGCTCCGTCTTTGGATGGCTCCCCAACACCTTGTCATCATCTTTTTCTTGATTCCGTGCATCATTGCTTTGAAGATCCATGTCAGCCGAACTTTGTTCAGCTACTTGTTTTTGTCCTTGAGGCTTGTCAATGGCACGGAACTCATAGGGCAGAAAATAGGTTCCATTAACTTCAGAAAAATCAAGCATGGTTGTTTTGCTATGCTTGTCATGCCCTTTCTCAATAATGCTTGCCTCTTTGGATTTGATGGATTCAAAATATATACTACTTGATTCGGCTTTTTCAACCGAAGCACTTTCAAGTTCCGAATCATCCTTCTTTTCATTGATACTATCAATTGGCAATGCGTCTTTTATCTGAGCCAATTCTTTTTCTATTTGTTTCTGGCGGCGAGTGGCAAAGTTGGCTTTAAGCTTTTTCTCAATTTCAGCCCACTCCGGATATTATTGCCCCTCAATGCTTTTAGATTCTTTCGCCAATGATACACGGGTGTTGCCAAAATTTTGCAGTTGTGTAGGGCGTGTATAATAAGATGTAGTACTAGGTGAAGGCATATGCATTGTTGTAAGACCATACTTTTGCTCGCCAATTTTATCAATTGGCAAAGATTCATCTTCTTGCAAAACTCTAGCTTTTATTGCGGCATAATCAGGAAATAGCCCATTTTCATGTAGTTCAAGGCAAAGAGTACTGATTCTCTTATTTTGGGCTAAACTCTTCAATGCAGCCACCACTACCTCATCTTCTACAATATTGGGCACAACCGCTCCTGTAAAATTTACATTCATTCGGCTATAACGAGGAAGGTGTGAAGCCAAATTATGAGCATCTACAGTTGTGTATTGTGCCGAAGAATTACTAACATGAGGTGTAGAATATGAGGTTGAGAGTAACTGGCCGAATAGCCACTAGTAGCATGGACAATTCTCTCATTCATCGGCATGGTTGGATTACTATATTGCATATTAGTTGCCGATGAATAAAAGGGTGAAACACTTTCTTGCATGGCATTGGAAATTCTAACTTGGGGTGTTTCAAATTGATTAATCAAACTCATCATGTTGCTCATCGGCATATGAATTTGTTGGGTTGCCGATGCATGTGAGTTGGGATACATATGGTGCATGTTACTAATATCATAAGAAGTTGAAGTATATAAATTACTTTGAATCGACCCTTGCAAGTCGTTAGTTGCATGATTGAAAAAACTAGGGTTGGCTGATAGAGTATACTCATTGAACGATCTAGTAACACCATATGAATTATTTGCATCTACATAAAGGGATTGGGTACTCATATTACCTTTGTAGACTGCAAAACATAGATGACGATCTCTTCGTAGCAAGAACGGGTCGGAGACCGTTCGAAGCTTCGTCCCCAGCGGAGTCGCCAAAAAGTGTGTTCGCACATGAACATGTCACCGTGTACCTTTGACGCCGAGGGTGATGCACCGCAGCTCACGTCGAAGGAGACCCGGCCGGAAGCGCGGTACGCAGGCAATCCGGCGGGTGCTTTTGAGGACCCGAAACCCCACACGCCCGGGAGGGACCCCGTCAGGGCGCGCGGCGGCTATGGGCTGCCCTAGGTCGGCCTGACCGCCCCCAGGGCCTCGAGGTTCGCCGCCCTACAATGAAGAAGAACAAACAAAGAACGAGGAAGAAGAAGAACTAGGGTTAAGGAGAAAAGATAAAAGATAAAAAGTGGTAGATGAATTGTTCGATTGTGTGTTGTTTAATCGGCCGTCACCCCTTAGATATATAAGAGGCGGCTGGACTTCCCGTGCAAGGAAAAGGCTTGGATTCACATCCAAAACCCTAGTCAAATTCGGATTGGTTTTGTCCGAACTATCCAAAACTGTTCGGTTTAAACTGGCTGCACCTTGCGGGTCTTTTTTCTGGTAGTAAACGACCTCAGATGGAAACAAGCCCAAAAGCAGTATTAACCGTTTCGACGAGACGAACAACTTTCATGTTGAACGTTTTTTTCATCAGAGGCTATCTTGAGGGGGTTTTAGGCTGTCTTTCTAAGTCTGCGGCAGAAAAATCCAAAACCCGCACAAACAACCCCGGAGTGTCCGGCCGTCCTCGGAGAAACCCAAAACCCGGATGATCATTCCCGGAGTGTCTGGCCATCCTGATACAGCCGCGCATTTTCGGCTCTAACTTTTGCATAAGAACTCGGATTGGCACGATTTTTATATCAAAATCGACCGTTTCGACGAGACGAAGACAATTCGTGTAGATAATGTTTTCATTTGAGGTCTTCTTGGGGGCCTAATCGGCCAAACTGTACCCTGAATATAAGATCTTAGTAATTTGAGCATAGTTTCGGCCTTCGAGATGAAACCGGACGGCGATGGCCCAAACTTCAAAGATGTTCATATCAACAATAAAGAACTCTTTAATGTAGAACACTTCTCCATTTGAAGCCATCTTAAATAAGTTCTTGACCGTGCCAAAATTTGGTGTCAACAGCGGTCTCCTGGTTCCCGGTGCCTCGAAAAGCTACCGGTTAATTGCTCCCACGGGTTGCTCCACGAGATACCTCCGATTAAGCCTTGTGGTCATCTTCGTCGTCTTTGCTTCACATTATCCATGCATGATGATGATGGTGTGTGTGTGTGGTGTGGGCGGCGGCAAAGCCCGTGTCCTCGTCGGTACACGTGCCACTCAAAATATGGCCACGTACACCCTCGCCGTCGCGCCTCGTCGGTCTTGACAGCGTTGATGTTGTCGGTGTTGAACTTGCATGGGTCCTGCTCTGCTCAGACTTCTTGACGATGTAGCAGTTTCGTCGGGGTACGCAAGGGGTTTGCCTCACGGGAGTATTCTTATGGAGATCAGCATCGGTGTAAAACCAATGCTCGCTCATATCGACAATGCCAGTGTGGTAGGTGCCTCGTATCGACTAGACGCCGAGGTTACGACAATCTATGAAGGCAAAGACTCCGCCTCACGAGAGCGTGGAAGGTAACATCTTAGAGGGGCGTGGTGGATGCCTCATCTTGGCTAGACGCCGTATTCGGTGGTCTACCAAAACAAGGATCACGCCGCGGGGCGGAAGAAAGGTAACATAATGGCGAGGCGTGGTTGATGCCCCGTCTCAGCTAGACGCCATATTCGGTGGTCTGCTAAGCCAAGGAACATGCCACCCGTACGACAAATGAGACCCGATGCAATGAAGTATGCACCTCGACTCGTTTGGATGCCATATTCGGTGGTCCAACAAGACAAGGGCAAAGCATCGCGGTGCCTGAGGGAGTCCTGGATTAGGGGGTGTCCGGATGGCCGGACTATGACCTCTGGTCGGACTCCCGGACTATGAAGATACAAGATTGAAGTCTTCGTCCCGTGTCCGGATGGGACTTTCCTTGGCGTGGAAGGCAAGCTTGGCGATACGGATATGTAGATCTCCTCCCATTGTAACCGACTCTGTGTAACCCTAGCCCTTTCCGGTGTCTATATAAACCGGAGGGTTTTAGTCCGTAGGACAAACAACAATCATACCATAGGCTAGCTTCTAGGGTTTAGCCTCTCTGATCTCGTGGTAGATCTACTCTTGTACTACCCATATCATCAATATTAATCAAGCAGGAGTAGGGTTTTACCTCCATTGAGAGGGCCCGAACCTAGGTAAAAACATCGTGTCCCCTGTCTCCTGTTACCATCCGCCTAGACGCACAGTTCGGGACCCCCTACCCGAGATCCGCCGGTTTTGACACCGACATTGGTGCTTTCATTGAGAGTTCCTCTGTGTCGTCATCTTTAGGCCCGATGGCTCCTCCGATCATCAACAACTACGCGGTCCAGGGTGAGACTTTTCTCCCCGGACAGATCTTCGTATTCGGCGGCTTTGCACTGCGGGCCAATTCGCTTGGCCATCTGGAGCAGATCGAAAGCTACGCCCCTGGCCATCAGGTCAGATTTGGAAGCTTGAACTACACGGCCGACATCCGCGGAGACTTGATCTTCGACAGATTTGAGCCACGGCCGGGCGCGCCACACTTTCGCGATGGGCATGATCTAGCTCTGCCGCCGAACAGTGCCCAGGAGGCCGCCCCGGTGTCCGCTCCGACCCTTAGTTCGGAGCCGATTGCACCAATCGAGGAAGGATGGCTAGACACCGCCTCGGGGCTGCAACCTCTACGGCGATCGAGCCGAACACCAGTCTTGTCCTTTGCAAAGCTCGCGACTCCAAGGTGCCGGACTCCTCTCCGGACTCCGAACCTTCTGCGCCCCTGCCGATCGAATCCGATTGGGCGCCGATCATGGAGTTCGCCGCCGCGGACATCTTTCAGCATTCGCCCTTCGGCGACATTCTGAATTCACTAAAGTCTCTTTCCTTATCAGGAGAGCCCTGGCTGGACTATGGTCAGCAAGGATGCGTTGCGGACGACGAATGAATTCAAAGCCTACCCACCGCCCGCTTAATAGCCAATGTCGATGATTTAACCGACATGCTCGATTTCGACTCCGAAGACATCGACGGTATGGACGACGATGCAGGAGATGACCAAGACCCAGCGCCTCTAGGGCACTGGAAGGCCACCTCGTCATACGACATATACATGGTGGACACCCCAAAAGAAGGGAATGGCGATGGAACAACGGAGGACGACCCCTCCAAGAAGCAGCCTAAGCGCCGGCGTCAGTGGCGCCGCTCTAAATCCCGCCAAAGCAAAAACGGTGATTCCGGCACGGGAGATAATAACACCCCAGACAGTGCCGGAGACAACCCCCTCCAGCAGGATTCAGCACAGGAGGATGGAGAAGCCAGTCCTCATGAGAGAGCGGCAGACAGGGAGGTCGAGGATGATAATTACATGCTTCCCTCCGAAGATGAGGCAAGCCTCGAAGACGACGAATTTGCCGTGCCTGAGGATCCCGTCGAACAAGAGCGTTTCAAATGCAGGCTTATGGCCACGGCAAGCAGCCTCAAGAAAAAACAGCAACAGCTTAGAGCTGACCAAGACTTGCTAGCCGATCGATGGACTAAAGTCCTTGCGGCCGAAGAGTATGAACTTGAACGCCCCTCCAAGAGCTACCCAAAGCGGAGGCTGCTACCCCGATTAGAGGAGGAAGCACCTAAACCTACATCACCAGCGCACGACGCGACCGACCGGTCACCTCTTGGCCGCGACAGAGAGGCCTCTCGGACATCGATTCAAGCCGCACCCCGACGCCGCTATACCAAGGCACAGGGAAACGCGCCGGACCTGCGAGACATATTGGAGGACAAGGCAAGGCAAACAAGATCGATCTACGGATCGCGTGGGCGCCCCACAGCATGTGGCGATAACCGTCATGCCGGACATGGCAAATACGGCCAGGCCGAACACAGTAGACAAAGCTCATTTGAGCTACGTCATGATATAGCCCAGTACAGAGGCGCCGCACACCCACTATGCTTCACAGATGAAGTAATGGATCATCAAATCCCCGAGGGTTTTAAATCCGTAAACATCGAATCATACGATGGCACGACAGATCCTGCGGTACGGATCGAGGATTATCTCCTTCATATCCACGTGGCCCACGGTGATGATCTACACGCTATCAAATACTTCCCACTCAAGGTTAAAGGACCAGCTCGGCATTGGCTTAACAGCTTGCCAGCAAAGTCAATTGGTTGCTGGGAGGACCTGGAAGCCGCATTCCATGAAAACTTCCGGGGCACCTATGTGCGACCACCAGACGCTGATAACCTAAGCCACATCATTCAGCAGCTAGAGGAATCAGCCAGACAATTCTGGACACGGTTCTTAACCAAGAAAAATCAAATAGTCGACTGTCCGGACGTAGAGGCCCACGCAGCCTTCAAACACAACATTCGTGATGAATGGCTTGCCCGACACCTAGGACAGGAAAAGCCGAAATCCATGGCAGCCCTCACAACACTCATGACCCGCTTTTGCGCGGGAGAAGACAGCTGGCTAGCTCGTAGTAATAACATGACCAAGAGCCCTGGTAATTCGGATACCAAGGACAACAATGGCAGGTCGCGTCACAACAAACACAAGCGTTGCATTAACGGTGACAATGCGGAGGATACGGCAGTTAACGCCAGATTCCGAGGCTCTAAACCCGGTCAGTGGAAAAAACCATTCAAAAGAAGTACTCCGGGCCCGTCCAATTTGGACTGAATAATCGATCGCTTGTGCCAGATACACGGCACCCCTGAAAAACCAGCCAATCACAGCAACATGGACTGTTGGGTGTTCAAGCAGGCAGGCAAGTTAAGCACCAAAAACAGAGACAAGGGGCTGCATAGCGATGACGAGGAGGAGCCCCGGTCGCCAAACAATAGGGGACAGAAGGGCTTTCCCCCACAAGTGCGGACGGTGAACATGATATACGCAACCAAAGGGAACGGAAGCGTGCACTCAGGGACGTATATGCGTTGGAGCCAGTCGCCCCAAAGTTCAACCCATGGTCCTCCTGCCCGATCACCTTCGATCGAAGGGATCACCCCACTAGCATCCGCCACGGCGGATTGGCCGCATTGGTTCTAGACCCAATCATTGACGGATTTCACCTCACTAGAGTCCTTATGGACAGCGGCAGTAGCCTGAACCTGCTTTATCAGGATACAGTGCGAAAAATGGGCATAGATCCCTCAAGGATTAAACCCACAAAGACGACCTTTAAAGGCGTCATACCAGGTGTAGAGGCCAACTGTACAGGCTCAGTTACACTAGAAGTGGTCTTCGGATCCCCGGATAATTTCTGAAGCGAGGAGTTAATCTTCGACATAGTCCCGTTCCACAGTGGCTATCACGCCCTGCTCGGACGAACCGCATTTGCAAAGTTCAATGCGGTGCCGCACTACGCATACCTCAAGCTCAAGATGCCAGGCCCTCAAGGAGTCATTACAGTCAATGGAAACACCGAACGCTCTCTCCGAACAGAGGAGCATACGGTGGCCCTCGCAAAGGAAGTACAAAGTAGCCTCTCAAGGCAATTCTCCAGTCCGACTATTACACGTCCGGACACCGTCAAGCGTGCCCGGAGTAACCTACAACAAGACCGCCTGGCACGTTCCGTGCAAGTGTAGCAGTGCGGCCCCAACCCCAACCCTCGCGAAATTGTGAAACCAGTGCTACGCGTACATAATTACGCTCTGGAAATACCATGGGCATAAGGGAATGGGCACAACCACGGCACGCCCAAAATGCGGCTCAACCGCACTAGGGGCTCCCGATTTTGTCATTTCTTTTTTCTTACTTTCATGACTCCATTCTCCGGAAGGCCTGTCCGGCAGTACAATCGCCGAACACACGATGCAACAGCAAGGGAGGCAGCAAGCTGCGTCGAATGTCCAGGTGGTCTCTTTAACGAGCTAAATACATGTCTTACATAAAGTGCAGCAGCTTGCCCCTGGAGGGGGACATGTCAAATAATCCCATCTCTTTCTTATCACACTGTTTGTATCGTTCTGCTTTCACAGCAGCCCTTTAATAAACAATACATAGCTCTTGTCTATTCTTGTATTCATTTTTTATGTAAGTATATTCAGTTATAACATTATGCAATCGTACACTTTGGTACGACCAATACACCAGGGGCTTAAGTACCCCAGAATATGGTGTGAGAAGACCGAACACTCTCACGAGTGCGGCACCCCGAACTTATAGCATTATATGCATCAGCTCCGAATCATGTCTTGGGTCAATAGTTGGGTTTGCCCGGCTCCCATGTTTTGGTACCTTACGTTCCGTTTTATCGTCTAAGGTAGCACTGGGAGAACTACTGCGATTGTGCCCCAGTTGAGCTGTGTTGAGCACCTCAATAGAGAAAGCTAAAACTAACCGTCATGATAGGGCGAGAGCCGGTCGTTGTTCGAGAGGTTTTTGATCTCCTAAAGACTTATGCCGCTTAGAGCGAGGAGCTGGCTTTGTACGGCCTGGGCGTGGATAGCGCCCCGAACTCGGTCTTCCGAATACTAGGGGCTTCGCTGAAATTTAAAATTATAGAATTCTATGGCTAAGTGAGAGTGATAAAGCATTATAGTCCGATTGCCTTGTTCGTTGTGCTGAGCGCCTCCCTCGAAGGACCCAAGAATGGGAACAAGAGCGCTCAGGTTTATCCCGAACACCCCAGCACTCGTGGCATGGGGGTAGAAGCCGACAGCTTGCATCTCTCAGATTCAATAAACGGCCGCATAGAAGGTAATATTTCAAATTCAACAAGCGTTTCTTAGTGCATATGAACAAGTTTTCAGCGCACAGGATAAACACGAGCGAGTTTACTCAAAAATTACATCCCTAGTACATTCATTCGCCACAAGGTGGGCACCCTTCAGGACGCCCTCATAATACATTTCGGGCCTGCGATGCTCCTTCCCCTCCAACGGCCCATCTGTCATCAGCTTCTCAGCATCCAGCTTGCCCCAGTGCACTTTAGCGCGGGCAAGGGCCCTACGGGCGCCTTCGATGCATACGGAGCGCTTGATGACTTCAAGCCGTGGACAGGCATCCACCAGCTGCCTCACCAGCCCAAAGTAGCTCCCAGGCAGGACCCCCCCAGGCCACAGCCGGCCTATAAGGCCCTTCATGGCCTGTTCGGCTACCTTATGGAGCTCGACCAGCTGCTTCAGCTGGTCGCTCAAGGGCACCGGGTGTCCGACCTCAGCATACTGGGACCAGAACACTTTCTCCGTCGAGCTCCCTTTTTCGGCTCGGTAGAATGCGGCGGCGTCGGACACACTGTGGGGCAGATCTGCGAATGCTCCTAGAGAGCTCCGGACTCGGGTAAGTATCAAGTAATTCACTTTCACGTGCTTGCTTTGCATAAAGAATGCCTTACCAGCCGCTATCTTCTTCATCGACTCAATTTCCTGGAGGGCTTTTTGGGCTTAGGCCTTGGCGGATTTGGCGCTCTCAAGGGCCGAGGCAAGCTCGGACTCTCGAGTCTTTGAGTCAAGCTCCAATCTCTCGTGTTTATTCACAAGAGCATGAAGCTCTTGCCGCACTTCCTCCACCCGCGCCTCCTGCTTTTCTCGCTCGGTGCACTCCGCGGCCGCATTGTCTTCGGCCTTGGACAGTGCTTCCTTCAGGGTCGCCACCTCGGTTGTGGCCCCTGTAACATTCACATTGGTCCTGTCATTATTTGCAACCAGGTATTTTTATATATTTAAATAAGGTACTACTTACCTTCCTTGTCCTCGAGCTGCTTCTTGGCAAGGCCGAGCTCGTTCTCGGACCGCTCAAGGCTCTGCTTCAATGCATCGACCTCCACAGTCAGTGCGACAGAGGTCAGCGGCGCAGCCTGCATTCCCATATTGACATATTTATGTTCGACTCCTGCATATATCTTTTCAGATCCCCAGTCCGGCTTTTCTTTCCGAACACCGAACTGAGCATCAGGGGCTACTGTCTATGCTGTAATATTTTTACATGTATTAAATACATACCTCAAAGCCTGTTAGAAGGCTGGCACAGGCTTCTGTCAACCCGCTCTTGGCGGACTGAACCTTCTGTATCACCGCACTCATAATAGTGCGGTGCTCCTCGTCGATGGAGGCGCCGTTAAGCACCTCCAGCAAATTATCCGGTGCCTCCGGTTGGACGGAGGTCACTGGTGTCATAGGCTTGCCCTTCTTACAAAGGGGCCGCCTGCCGGACTCCGGAACCACTGAAGGTTCCGGTGCGGCGTCCGGCGCAGGGCCGGACTGAGATCCCTCTGGGGTTTTATCCCCTTTGCGCATAGAGCCCGGAAGGTCGCCTTGCGGCGCCTCCGGGGCTACCTCCTCCTGGTCTGGCCCCTTCTGGGACTCCACCTCGGCATCGTCTGTGGGGCGAGGGGAGGTAGCAGTCGGAAGTGAAAGACTATTCACATCCGACGAATCCAGGGATCCGCTCGACGAAGAGTCGAGCTGGGCCTTGGGCGGACTGCATGATTATGTTCGGCGTTAGAAGATGTTGTGCACTAAAGGAACGCCACGAGTTATTCTGGTATCCGGATACTTACGATGTTGCCAGGGGCTTGGCCCTGGATGGACACTCCTCTCCGTCGTCTTCGGCGTCGGTGGCGTAGTCCGGAAGAAGGGTTTTCCCCTTCTTGGACCCTCCGGCCTCCCCAATTGGGGCGGCCTTCCTTTTCTTTCCTCCCCCTGTTGGAGGGGGAGAGGCTTCTTCTTCCTCCTCCTCGTCTTTGGAGGATGAGTGCGCTTCGGGGTCGTCGGGCGATGAGTCCGACACCACCAGGTGCCGGGAGCTCCTTCGAGTTCCCGTGGCCTTCTTCTTGGCCTTCTTCTCCGGCACCACGTGAGGTGCCGGAACCAGCAGCTTCACCAAGCGGGCATCTGCTGGGCCTTCGGGCAAAGGAGCCAGATAGTCGATCTGTCCGGACTTCTTCTGCCAGTCCTGTTAAAGGAATGGGAGCTTAGATCCCGCATAGAGTCAAACTATGAAAAACAAGTACCCTGTAATGGGTAAACTAAGCTTACCGCGCTGGCTTGGCGCTTCGCACATAATCCGCGATCCTCGGTAATGGGAGGGTGAACCTCGGAGCTCCTGAAAAGCACCTTCCAGGCATCTTTGTGCGTTGTGTCGAAGAGCCTGGACAAAGTTTGGTGCTGGGCCGGGTCGAATTCCCACAAATTAAAAGCCCGTCGTTGACACGGGAGGAGCCGGCGGAAGAGCATGACCTTGACTACGGTGACAAGTTTAACCTTCCTGTAAATCAGGTCTTCGACGCAGGTTTGTAGTCCGGTCAGCTCTGCCGAATTACCCCATGATTGGCCCTTCTCTTTCCATGAGGTGAGCCGTGTGGGGATGCCAGAACGGAATTCAGGGGCCGCTGCCCATTCAGGGTCACGCGGCTCGGTGATGTAGAACCACCCCGATTGCCACCCTTTGATGGTTTCTACAAAGGAACCCTCGAGCCATGTGACATTGGCCATCTTGCCCACCATGGCGCCTTCGCACTCCGCCTACTGGCCGCCCACTACCTTCGGCTTGACATTGAAGATCTTCAGCCATAAGCCGAAGTGGGGCTTGATGCGGAGGAAGACCTCGCACACGACGATAAACGCCGAGATGTTGAGGATGAAGTTTGGGGCCAAATCGTGAAAATCCAGGCCATAGTAGAACATGAGCCCCCGGACAAATGGGTGGAGTGGGAAGCCTAGTTCGCGGAGGAAATGGGGGAGGAACACCACCCTCTCATGGGGCCTGGGGGTGGGGATGAGCTGCCCCTCATCTGGGAGCCGGTGCGCGATGTCGTTTGACAAGTATCCGGCCTTCCTCAACTTTTTGATGTGCCTCTCCGTGATGGAGGAGGCCATCCACCTGCCTCCCGCTTCGGACATGGCTGGAGAAGGTTGAGGTGGGAAGTGCGGACTTGGGCGCTGGAGCTCGAGTGCGCGGAGATGGATAAGCAAAGGAGGAAGAAGGCGTAAATGGAAAGAGTGGATCCTTATCCCCTTATATGGGCGGACGAAACTATGCACCCCCACCAGCCTAGTAAAACTCGCTTATCTCCCAAGCGCCGTGATTAATGGCGCGATTGGGTTACCCACACCCGTATTGATGATAATCCCGGAATAAGGGGACACGATCTCTGCTTTGACAAGACGTGCCAAGGAAACCGCCTCGCTAAATGCGCTGAGGTGGGACGTAAAACGATTCAAATAAAGGCTTGGCCATGGCATGATGTCACGCTCCGGAATACGTCAGCAGATTAGATTTGTACAAATATTATTCTCTCTACGGTGGTATGTGGAACTTATTTTGCAGAGCCGGACACTATCCTTGTGTTCAACATCTTCTATGAAGTATTCGGAGGAGGAACCCGCCTTGCAATGCCGAAGACAATTTGCGCGCCGGACTCGTCGTCATTGAAGCCTGGTTCAGGGGCTACTGAGGGAGTCCTGGATTAGGGGGTGTCCGTATGACCGGACTATGACCTTTGGTCGAACTCCTGGACTATGAAGATACAAGATTGAAGACTTCGTCCCGTGTCCGGATGGGACTTTCCTTGGCATGGAAGGCAAGCTTGGCGATACGGATATGTAGATCTCCTCCCATTGTAACCGACTCTGTGTAACCCTAGCCCTCTCCGGTGTCTATATAAACCGGAGGGTTTTAGTCCGTAGGATGAACAACAATCATACCATAGGCTAGCTTCTAGGGTTTAGCCTCTCTGATCTCGTGGTAGATCTACTCTTGTACTACCCATATCATCAATATTAATCAAGCAGGAGTAGGGTTTTACCTCCACCGAGAGGGCCCGAACCTGGGTAAAAACATCGTGTCCCCTGTCTCATGTTACCATCCGTCTAGACGCACAGTTCGGGACCCCCTACCCGAGATCCGCCGGTTTTGACACCGACAGTGCCGAAGAAAGGTGACATCATGGAAAGGCGTGGTTGATACCCCGTCCTAGATAGACGCCGTATTCGGTGGTCTGCTAAGACAAGGGGCACGCTGCCTGTACACCAAGACCTATACGCCATGAAGAGTGCACCTCGTCTCGGCTGGACGCCGTATTCGGTGGTCCGCCAAGACAAAGGAAACACATCGCCGGATCGTGGTAAGGGTCGGTGAAGATGTGTCATCGTATAGAACCATCTTCTTTGTGTCGTGGACTCCGTGTTGCGGGGAGCACCTGGGGCGTGTGTCATCTTCAGGGGCTCCAGGTCGCGGGCTCCGTCTTTATGAGGTAGGCATCGGTGGTGTCGTCCCACGAGCTCCACGCCTCCGTCCACCGTGGCACCAGCTTAATGATGTTGACGATGGACGTCGTCTTGGCGAGCTCGGTGTCTATGTCGATCACGGCACGACGATGACATCCTCGCTAGCTCCTGGCCTCTGTCCTCCATACCACTAGTTTGATGAAGAAGACAACGGGCATCATCCTAGGAAGCTCCGTGAGCTTCACGCCTCCGGGCTCCACGACAGGATCCTCCGCAGCATCAGCTTGATGATGTTAGCGATGGCCGATGGGCTTCGTCTTGGCGAGCTCCACACCACCATCAACCGCGGCATGCCGGCGGCATCCTTATGAGCTCTACGCGTCCGGGCTCCAGCTTGATGATGTTGCCGTTGGCGGCGTCCTCCTTGCGAGCGCCATGGCTCCGTCCTCCGTGGCGCCCGCTTGATGAAGACAATGGGCATCCTCCTCCATGGCGCCAGCTTGATGAAGAAAACGACGGGTATCGTCCTAGCAAGCTCCGTCCATCCACCGCGGCACCATCTTGACGAAGTGAATGTCGGTGGCGTCCCTCGAGCTCCACGACGCCATTCTCCGCGAAACGGCCTCCATGCAGGCTCCACGCCTCCGTCCCTCGTTCCAGCATGATGAAGTAGACCGTGAGCGTCCTCCTTGTGAGCGCTCCGCCAAAATTCTCCGCGGCACCGGGTTGATTGTTGGCGATGGGCGTCGTCTTGGCGAGCTCCGCGGCTCCATTCTCCATGGTATGATGGCGGCATCTCCTCCTTCTCCATGTAACCTGCTAAGAAAAATATTGTGCGTACCAAGAGGATTGTTGCACGTGCATGCATCGTGAGCTCAGCGTGGTGAGCTCCCTGCCCTGAGACGATGCAGCATGTTGCAACTGCTGCCATGGTTCTGGATCTTCCGCGGCCGCCTGTGTGCGTAGCGACCCGCTCGTTGGCTGCGTGGGGTTTGTTTGCTGCCTCCCCTGCGTGCATTCTTCCTCCTCGTCTTCTCTTCGATTGCATGTATTTCTCCTGCGTACATGAGAGTTATAGACATATGTAACTTACCTGAGCTAAGCTCTGTATTGCTGCCCGCGTAGGGTTCGTATTAGTGCACGCCACCTTCCCATGGGTGTGCTCCTTTATGTACGCTCTGCCGTATTGCACCAACGGCCGGACAGGGCTGAGTGCGCCGCGCCCTCGCTCTCCTCCTCTGTGCCTTCTTCTCGTGCGTGAGTCATCGGGTGTTTTCTCTTCAGTCTCCTCGACGCTGCCGCAAGGGGAGCGTCTCCCTCCGACTTGGTTGCCTCGCCCCTGACCGTGGCTGTGGCTCGTGTATTTATATGCTGAAGGGTGGAAGCCGGGTCATGCTTCAATACCTCCTCCAAGTTGATCCCAATCGGCTGCTTGATCTTCACGTAAATTACTTGCCATTTGAATAGCTTTCTTGTTTAAACTTTCTTTATCTCTGGTTGGTACGTGTATCTCCTTTCATTGGTTTCTCCTTGGTGTGCACGGCTACAAAACAAATATACCCTAAACATACTTAGTTACCTGAAAATACCTCCCTTACTTCCTTTCTTCATCTGCATAATAAAAGGAAGGAAACCATCCATCCGATGCGTGTGCCAGTTACAAGTCTGCTATTTCCAAATTTTATAATTTGCCCACTGTCTCTGTATACAAAGGAAAAATACATAACATGCATACATGGTCAGGTCAGCTAGTATTTCGGGTATTCGGGGAAATATACACATGTGCTTGCCGGCCGGCCGAGGTACCCGAATACGTATTCATAATGTATATACATACTATGTCTATGCCAAACCTTGTCATCGTGCATGCATTTTTGTTAGTTGCACCACGATTTCATGCAAATCCATGTGCGGCTAAATTTCGTGTTTTGACCCTTTTTGGAAAGTATTTCAGGATCTGACCCCTGTTTGAATTTTTTTCGAGATTTGACCCTTTTGCCTACCCGCCAGGGCCTCTGGCGGTTGGGTTAGATAGCTTACCGCCACGGCCCATGGCGGTAGGAAACTTATCCACGTCAGCGCGCGGAGACGGCGCCGTCCCCCTCCGTCGCACCCTGCCACCAGGGGCCCTGGCGGTAGACTGTCTAACCATACCGCCAGGGCACCTGGCGGTAGGGTCCGGGCAGTTATTTGCCCCGGAGCCCCCGCGCCCCTTCCCTTCTCCCCACCCCTCCCCCTCC
>NC_041393.1:618328060-618345737 GCF_002162155.2 Triticum dicoccoides | reverse complement strand
AGTTCTTGTTTTTCTCCCCCAAGTCGCCCCTCTCTCCCTCTCTCATCTCCTCCACTCCCCCCCTTGGATCTTCACCGATTCTTCACCGTTTTGGCGGATCGAGATGGCCCCGAGGAGAGAACCGTAAGCTCCTCCGATCCCTTCAATTAGTTTTTGCAAACTTGCTACGGATTCGACGCATTATTTGCTTGAAATTCCTCATGTTTTTGAACTAAGATTGATTTTTTTTCACCTAAGATTGATTGTAGTTGTAGTTCTTAGTTCTTTAGTAAGTAGTGGTATTGGATATGTACTCTAATCAATAGTTCATATGTTAGTGTGAAGATGAACCCTAGTTCATAATTTTTTTTGTTAAAAAAATTATGATGTAATGTTGATAAAGGGATGAACCCTAGTTTGATGATGCATGTGATATGATGATATCATCTAGTGTGAAGATGAACTCTAGTTTGATGATGCATGTTGATATGATGATATGAAGATGTTGTTTGGAAAATTTTGTTTAAAAATATGAAGCTATGATGCATGTTGGAGGTTTTTTTGATATGATGCATGTTGATATGATTTGATCCATCATGTGTAGTAGATGTTGTTGGTCGAATATGCTTAAAATTTTATCTTGATATGATTTGAGTTCATTGTTTGTTTATGTATGCTTATGCTTATGGTGCTTTTGTTTATGAAACTCTATTAAGGCGGCCACCTCTTGCGGACAACATCGGCCCACGGTACTGCATGCTGGACTGGGAATTCGACAAGGGTCATCGTGCCCGTTTCATAGAGAACGGAGAGGTAAGTGATATGAAAGAAATTTTGATCAAAGTTCTCGGATTGATGAAAATGATTTCCTAACTTTTTGGCATTCACTTTTTGACAGCCGCTCCAGCCACTGCGCATGAGGGGTCACGGGGTTCATGGGCATATGGACTACGACGAGCGCTACGCGCCATTCTTCAAGAGAGCCCGTCTGTTGGGTTTCGTGCTGCAGTTCAAGCGTCAGCCGCCGACGCTTGTCCACGCGGCTCTCACAGCTCTGATTGACCGTTGGAGACCGGAGACCCATTCTTTCCATCTGCCATGCGGGGAGATGACGGTGACCCTAGAGAACTGGGGGATGATTACTGCAATGCCGATCGAGGGTCATGCACTCACCGGTCGAGTGGAGAGGGCCAACTGGCAGGAGAGGGTCACCACCCTCATCGGCGACTGCCCCGGTGCCAAGAGTAACCGTACATCCGGTGTGTCGTTGATCTGGCTCTCGGAGCACCGGAGGACATGCCCCCAAGGCGCAGATGAGGCGACTGTGGAGTTGTACGCGAGGGCCTATCTGTGGTATATTCTCTCGGAGGTCGTGTTTCCAGACAGCTCCGGGAACTCTGCCAACTGGGCGTATCTGTTCTTCCTAGCGGACTGGGATGTAGGGTACAGTTGGGGGACGACATCTCTCGCCTACCTATACCGTTCGGTAAGAGAGTGTCTAATTGCGTACCTACCTACGAAAGTGTGTCCATGACATTTTCTTATATCTGATCCTCATTTGATGTTTTGCAGCTTGACGATGCAACGCAGAGGACGGGAGATAAGTCCAATATGGGTGGCTTTGTCTGGGCCTTCTCCATTTGGATGTGGGAGCGGCTGCCGGTGGGGCGTCCGGAGAAGTTGCCAAGACGCCCATGGGAAGACTATGGCGAAGAAGGCGACGAGACTCGAAACCCCACCGTAGCTTACGAGTGGGACGTTGTCAAACTCTACACGGGCCTAAACAAGACTTCGTACAAGACCTACACCAACGAGTTGGACGCTTTGACGCATACACAGGTATATGAACTCGCCCAACACCTTTCTCTTTGATTCCACTATTGACTGAGAGTGCAAACTTACCAAGGTATATGTAATAGGTAATCTGGTGCCCGTATCGACAAGAACGAGAGTGGGACTTTGATCTGAACATGATGTGCGATGCAGACCATGGTATCTGGCGGTGCATCGTGCCCATGATCTGTGTGTACGACGTCGAGTGGCATTTGCCACAACGAGTGGCCACGCAGTTTGGGATTTATCAGCATACCCCACCGGGCCAGCCCACCGATACCGGCGGCCACGCGCTCCACCTGTGAGCTCTTTGCTCTCCGTGAGATTATCATGTTTCTTGTTGCTTATGATGATCTCATTGCGCTTATGATGATTCTTGTTGCTTTTGCCTTGCAGCATGAGCCGGCAGAAGAATCAGTCGATCACAGACTGGGGAGAGGAGCATAAGACTCATGTGACGGAGTGGAACCGACGGAGGTGGCGTAAAGACGTGGAGAGGAGAGTGACTAACTGGGATGATTACCTGGGCCGACACATGAGGTGGTACGATGATGGCCAGAAGCACCGTCTTCGTCTCAGGCCTCGATGGACGGCGGAAGACATCACGGAGCTGGAGTGGGCTAACCCCGATGAATAGGCATACCAGACCGGCATTAGAGACATGCACAGTGGATTTAGGGAGTTTGCACCCCTCATCAACAGAGTGGTACGTTTGAACCGACGGTCGTATTTAAAATATTTTATTCGTCAACGTAACTGACTTATGTCGTTGCAGTCCGGTGAGCTGTACAGATGCATCTTTGAAGCCTCAGATGCACTAGGTCATCTTCCCGGGAGCGTACAATCTGAGACCAGAGTCAGGGGGACGATGAAGGTACAATTTCAGCCTCCTCGGAACAGATGCATCTTGTTCACTTGCAGTCAATCGATCTGATACTTATTATGACCTTGCTTCATTGTGAGTGCAGAAGTTCGTGCAGCGTTGTCGCAAGTTGGTAGGGCTGCTTGGGTGTGCTGGAGCTGGGTCAGTTGAAGCTTATCAGCCTGTAGCCACATAGGGTATCATCGGCTCATCGAGCCATGCTCCCTTGTCGTCCAGGTTGGTTGGGGAGGAGGAGGAGGAAGAGGATGAGGATGAGGAGGCCACACATGAAGAAGAGGAGGCGGAGGGGGATGAGAGCAACGGGGAGGAGGAGTATGATGAAGATTATGGACCTCCACTAACTAAAACATCTCAGGCTTCTCAGCTGCCGAAGAGGAATCCGAAGAAGAAGGATTTGCTGAGTCCAGACCCTTTCCAGAGACCGGTTCCTCGACGGCCCAAGAAGAAGACCGAAGAGACTCGTTCAAAGAGTAACGAGGACCGTACCTCCAAGAGGGGAAGGAGCAACTGATTATGCTCTTCGATACTTGGCTCTTTTAGTTTGGTTGAACTTGTCTAGTGGTTGTGAAACTATGTGTTTGCTATTTGTGGATCTATGTGTTTGAAATGTTCTATGCACTTCAAGTTATCTTAATATGGATCTACGTGATGCCCAAATTTAATTGTTTAAAATCTATGATATTGTTGTTATATTTATGAAACTTGCTGTGATATTGAATTTGAAAACAAGCAACCAAATGAACTTGAAAAAACAAAACAGAGGACCCTACCTGGCGGTAGGGTTACACAACCTATCGCCAGACTCCATGGCGGTAGGGTGAACCTACCGCCAGGGCCCTTGCATATTTCGTTACAGAAACTTTATACGGCAAAACGCAGGACCCCACCGCCAGGCGCCCTGGCGGTAGGGTCAGACAGCCTACCGCCATGGGTCCTAGCATATTTCGTTACAGAATGCATGGACGGCAAAACCCTGCCACACCTTACCGCCAGAGCACCTGGCGGTAGGGTTAGACATCTTACCGCCAAGTTGTCTGGCGGTAAGGTAATTATCCACGTCAGCGCGCGGTAGGCTGTCTAACCCTACCGCCAGGAGCTCTGGCGGTAGCAAAAGGGTCAAATCCCGAAAATATTTCAAAGTGGGGTCAGATCCTGAATTTGTTTAGGAAAAGGGTCAAAACACGAAATTTAGCCTCCATGTGCTAGTACGTGGGCATCCTGCCATGCATGCATGTGTTATGCTAATTATACTAACTTACCTTTGCATATATAGCCTGCACCAAAACTCATTAAAAAATTATTTTATTCAACAGTGCATAAAAACTCATCGAACACCACGCTTGCATGCTACTAGCACTGTGCTATCAGAGACGCACGCAACACACCGCCAACACGGACAGCAAGAAGCCAAGAGTAGCGGTGCGAGCTGAGACAGTCTGAGAGCAAGTGGCCATGTGCGGTGCCTCCCGCGCCAAGCTGTTGTCCTCTCGTCGTCTTCGACCGGCCAGAGCTCCATCCATGCGCGCGACACTGCGCGTGCGGTGCGTGGAGCCTCCCTCCACGATTGCCCGCCCGCCCGCTTTTGACCATGGAAAGCACCCATGTACTAGCTAGAAAAAAAGGCTCGACACAAGAATAAATGACTCGCCGGCCCGGCCCGCCCGGCCAGGGCATGCTTTACAACTTTTACATGGTAGTTTCTCGTATAAACATCCAGCAGCAAGCTAGTAGTAGTACTCCTCTACTGTAGCAAGGAAGGAAGCTGCAGTCTAAAGTCCAAACTCATTTGGAGTCATGTTGCAGGAAAGAGAGGAACGTCTGTGCCCTCGACGCTTTTGGCTCCGTCTGAAACGTCCGCTTCCATCGTGTTGGAAGGAACAGCTGCGTCCACGTACAGACAATATACCACTACAATACGAAAACGCTACTATACCCCGTCGTGTGGTCCGGCGGCCGTGCTGGCGTGGCGACACTGTGTATGTATTCAGAAGTACGTACTACTAGTAGACACGTACAACCAAACCACATACGTCTACTGTATCCTCGTGGGTGTGCATTGCCATATGTAACAACGGTTGATATCCATAAGTTGTCTGAAAATGGGTGGGGTGTCGGTCGGTCGATTTTGCCGGAGAAGACGGCCGTGTGAGGCCGAGACGGGACGCCATGACCGTCCTCGTCGTCGACAGTGGACTGCAGGGTAGTTGGGGCCTATGCTCGTGGCGGTAATACTGAATCCTTCTTTTAGTTTTTTTTCTTTCTATAAAACGTTCTTTTATATCGGTAACTCATTACAAATAGCAAGGCGCATAGAACTCCGCAACTTACTGTGCGTTTGCATGAGTTCGTTCAGAGCAGACATCACGAACATCGGTGGGATCCGTCCCTCGTGAACACTTTGGCAATGCATGATGGGTTGCGTGACCCAACTAACAGTGCATCTGTGCATGTGTGCATGCATGTGACCTCGACACAACAAAGACCACTGCCGCAACTACAATCCAATCCACGAAGAGAGAAGCAGCCATTAAGCCTGCAGCATGGATCACACAAGCCTGCGATCGAGGGGTCCGGTCCCTCGTGTCGCCGGGGTCGACGAAATGTGCATGCCAACAACCTCCATTATACCACGACCTGTGGAAACAGCATCGATCCACTGCTCTTTATTTCCTCTCCCACTCTAAAACAAAAGCTATACTACTTGTTCATCTCTCTCACACACACATACTCCCTGAGTTCCGGGGACTCACCAAACAGACGATGTAGGTGTGCGTATGATGATTCAGGCCCACGTACATGGGAGACTTTCTAGATAGATGGGTTTGAGCGCGACGTCGCACTGGCACCCATACGTATGTACAATCTCTTTCGGGGCTGCGAGCTCACCCAACACGCCAAGAAAAGCCGGGGATGTACATGTACTTGTTGGGTTTTACTGCACCGTGTACATTTATCTTGCCACTGCACTACAAGTATAGGTACTCCACTAGGACGACGCCGGCGTCCCTATTCATCTATCTGTATCGAAGTAGTGCAACTTGAACGGAGAAGCATGTGCGTCTGCATATGCTGTACGATAATACGAGTACACACTAACACAGTATTACGTGGGCATACGTACGGATGCACGTTCCGTTGCAGAGACTTGGAGATTCATACCGACGAATCGGAGTATGCATCCGATTTCTCTGCTACCCCGGATAGGTTTTTCTAAAAGCATCTACGGTCGGGCTTCTCAAACCCCATCAAACGCCCGGATGAACGGTCCGGTCAGTGACCGGTTAAAAAAATACGACTCGAGCGGTCATCTCAAACGTACCTCAAGCAACCGGACTGATCAGCACTCCTTATATCTAGTCCAAATCTGGGGCGGATATGGGGCGGCGCGGACGTGACCGGGCACGTCCGTCACGTCGGACTGACGTTGCGGTCCCACTAAAAAACACCCGAAAACACGACGGTCCGACGGGCGTCTCCTCTGCTGGGGCACGAACACCGCGTGGCGTCGGTCCGGCTCGCCGCCGGAGGGCCAACGGCTATTTAAGCTGGACAGCGTCCCCCAGCCCTAGACACATTCACTTCCTTCCTCTCCACGCCGCCAGCCCAAGCCCATCCATCTCTCTCCCTCTCCACCTCACCCTTCCCTCGTCTTCCGACTTCGTATGGCTCGACAAAGGAAGATGACGTATGCTATGCTAATGCCAATGCACCGGTTCTAGATTCAGGAGGAGATCCGGGCAAGGCGCGCCACCCGCGTCATCTACCTCCGGACTCGCCGGAGCCGTAGGAGCCGGAGGAGGAGCAGCAGTACCAGCAGCCGGAGCCAGAGCAGCATCCGATTCCTATGGAGGTGGCGGATCCGGGGGAGGATGACGTGGAGGATATGAAGGAGGAGGAGGAGGCGGAGCAGCCGGAGGAGGAACTAGCGCAAGTTGCGGGCTTTGACATGGAGGACACCATGGCCGAGTTCGCGGTTGCCCAATTGGCCGAGATGGCTGAGCAGCAGGCCATCCTAGAGTCCATCCAGGATGAGGCCTATGCCGAGGTCACCCGACGGTTCGTCCGGCAGGAACAGGCGGCGACTGGCGTGCTTTTTGGCGAACTAGACGCAAAGGCGGATGCGGAGGCCGAAGCGGAGGAGCCGCGGGAGCCGGAGTTGCGGTGGCCGCTCATGTACCCAGAGCCGAGCATGAAGATAGTGGACATCTCCGATGAGGATTAGGGTAGTGTAGGTTATTTGATCTACGTGGTACATAGGTTTTCCTCTCTTGTATGTTTTGTATGGACTTAAGGTTTCAAGTATGAGGTATTTGAATGTAGCGGAGCAAATTTGGGATGTAGCCGGTCACTTCCCGCAGACGCGTCCGGACGCGTCCGCAGGTGTTTGAGGGCCCGAAATTGCTGTCCACCATTGTAGATGTTCTAAAAGGTTATTTTTTCGAAAAAGAGATTGAAACCCGCATCTGCATTGAATGACACACACAGTCATTTTTATCATATTATTCAACAATGCCTTGCAAGATAAAACATCGACCATTCTAAATACAACTTCTATGCGACAAAAGTCACTCCAGCTACAAACCTGATGGTAATGGTGGTCATGATCAGGAACGCTTGCCCTGACCTCGCCCCAACGCACATAATCTAAAACTGGAGCACCGGTCCAGCAGACCCATAGCGACCACCGCATGCGCACTCTCCAGAAGTCATCGTTGTCGTCTTCCGCGCACCCATCTCAGGGCAGGGATCAATGAAATGACCTTGCCAGGCCTACCATCGACGCCACCACGACGTCAGACAACACTTCCTCTCTGCATTTGTCTATCGTTATGAGTCTGTCACCGAGACTTGGCTACACCAATATGTTGGAAATATGCCCTAGTGGCAATAATAAATTGGTCATTATCATATTTCCCTATTCATGGTCATTGTTTATTATTCATACTAGAATTGTATTGATCAAAAACTTAAATACATGTGTGAATACATAAGCAACATCGTGTCCCTGGAGAGCCTCTACTAGACTAGCTCGTTGATCAAAGATGGTTAAAGTTTCCTAACCATAGACATGAGTTGTCATTTGATAGAGGGATCACATCATTAGGAGAATGTTGTGATGGACGAGACCCAACCGTAAGTTTAGGATCAGATCGTTTAGTTATTTGCTATACCTTTCTTCATTCAAGTATCAGTTCCTTAGACCATGAGATCATGCCACTCCCGGACACCGGAGGAATACTTTGTGTGCTATCAAACGTCACTTCATAACTGGGTGATCATAAATATGCTCTACAGGTATTTCCGAAGGTGTCCGTTGGGTTGCATGGATCGAGACTGAGATTTGCCACTCCGTGTGACAGAGAGATATCTCTGGGCCCTCTCGGTAAGGCAACATCATAAGAAGCTTCATGTGACTAATGAGTTTAGTCAGGGGATCTTGTATTATAGAATGAGTAAAGAGACTTGCCGGTAATGAGATTGAACTAGGTATGGAGATACCGACGATCAAATCTCGGGCAAGTAACATATCCCCGGACAAAGGGAATTATATACGAGATTAATTGAATCATTGACATCGTGGTTCAGTCGATAAATATCTTCGTAGAATATGTGGGATCCAGCCCGTGCAACCAGGTCCAGCTATTGGTTATTGACAGGACAGGAATCCCAGTCATGTCTACATGATTCTCAAACTCGTAGGGTTGCACGCTTAATGTTTGGTAGCGCTAGGGTAGTATTGAGATATTAATAGTGGAAAGTCTGAAGGTTGTTCGGAGTCCCGAATGGGATCAGGGACATCACAAGGAGCTCCGGAATGGTCCGGAGGTAAAAAAACTATATATGAAAAGTTGTTGTCGGGGTTCCATGAAAAAGTTTGTTTTTTTGGTATTGTACCGCGAAGTCACCGGAAGGTTCCAGAGGGTTCCAGAGGGATCCAAAAGTCCTCGAAGGGTTCCACCACGTCCCATATAGTAGCATGGCCTGTAGGGGGCGCCCTAGCCATAATGGGCTAGGGGCACCAGCCCACACAAGGACCATGCGCCTCGGAAGGAAAAACCCTAAGTGGGAGGGAGTCCACTTACCATGGGAGGCAAGTTTCCTCCCTTGGCTGCCTACCCTCCTTGGAGAACGGTCTAGGGCTGCGCCGCTAGCCCTCCCACACCCCTATATATAGTGGGGAGGGGGCGCAAGGGCTTGACACACCAAACCCAAGCCTCATCTCTCCCGATAAGCCTCCACCTCGATTCGCCAGCTCTTGGCGAAGCTCTGTCGGTGTTTCGCTACCATTACCACCACCATGCCGCCGTGTTGGTTCAGATCCCATCTACCTATTCTCCCTCTCTTGATGGATCAAGGAGGATATATCACCGAGCCGGACGTGTGCTAAACTTGGAGGTGTCGCACGTGCAGTGCTTGGATCGCGATGCGAGTACGACTACACCAACCACAATCCCTAGATTGTTCACACTTTTGGTCTACAAGTGTATGTAGACACCTCTCCCTCTTGTTGCTATGCATCTCCATAGATAGATCTTGGGTGTTCCGTAGGAATTTTTTTGTTTTTCATGCTTTGTTACCCACCAGTGGCATCGTGAGCTAGGTCTATGCGTAGATGTATATGCACTAGTAGAACACAAAGAAGTTATGGGCGTCGATGTTCAAATTGCTTACTTCCTTTTCATTATTTGGATTTGGCTGTATTGTGGGATGAAGCGGCTCGGACTAACCTTACTTGTCCACGTAGAAGAGACCGGTTGCACTAACTAACATGCAACTTGTATTGCATGAAAGTGGCTTTGCGGGTGTCTGTCTCTTCCACCTTAGCTGAATCTGATTTGACAACAGCGGTCCTTGTAGAAGGTTAAAAGGAAACTTGTATATCACCATTTTGGTATTGCGTAGATAAGAACGGTTCTTATAGTTTGCCCTAGCAGCCACGTAAAATTGCAAAAACAAAGTAGATGGCGTCTAACTTGTTTTTGCAGGGCATGTTGTGATGTGGTATGGCCAAAACGTGATGTAATATATGTTCATGTCTGAGATGATCATGTTTTGTAATAGGTTTCACGACTTGCATGTCAATGAGTACAGCAACCGACAGGAGCCATAGGGTTTCTTTTTTATTATATGACCTGCGTGACAATCATTAAATGCCATGTAATTGCTTTAATTTATCGTTATGAGTTAGCAATAGTCGTAGAAGCAATAGTTTATGGAGATAACCACATGACGGCACGATGATGGAGATCATGGTGCCATGTCGGTGAAGTTAGAATATAGTAGGTATAATGCAATAATAAAATATGAATGGGTTTACAGGAGTCCTAAAGTAGTGATTTGGTTTGTTATACTAACGGATCTCACAAAGGTTTTGTTGAGTTTTGTGTTCTAAAGTTTTCAAGTTTTGAGTGAGATCACGATGGATGAAGAAATGAGGAGTGGAAAGAGTCCAAGCATGGGGATGCCTGAGGCATCCCAAGGTAGTATTTAAGGACTCCCAAGCATGTAAGCTTCAGGATGCCCCGTAAGGTATCCCCTCTTTGTTCTACCGACCATCGGTAATATTACTTGGAGCTATATTTTTATTTATCACATGGTATGAGTTTTGCTTGGAACGTCGTGTATTATATGAGCCTTTGCTTTGTTTTGTTTTTAGTTTGTCACAATCATCTTTTATGGACACACCTATTTGAGAGACACACACATTTATCATGATTTTTTAGAATACTCTATGTGCTTCACTTATATCTTTTGAGATATGTAGTTGCTCTAGTACTTCACTTATGTCGTTTTGAGAACGGCGCGATTAAATTTTAAAGAAATATTTGCATTCTCATGCTTCAGTTATATCATTTTGAGAGTTGATAATAGTAATGGTAATATGCACAGGATATGAATTTGCTCCCAATATGATGGATATCCAAGAAGGATATAATAAAAAAAATTCATATAGATCATTGAATATGATCAGTTTGATTTCTTGCAATAGTTTTACGATATGGAGATGATAATATGTAAGTTATGCTAGTGAGTAATTGTGGTTTAGTAAGAACATTGGTGTTAAGGTTTGTGATTTCGAATGCATGCACGTAAAGTCAATAGCTGTGCAATGAAGTTATATCCTACTTATGGTGCATTATTCAGTGTTAGTTATGTTCAATGCATGTTTATGACCATTTTATTTTTTGGTTGGTCGCTTCTCAATCTATTTGCTAGCCTCCATTTGTACTAAGCGGGAATGCTGCTTGTTTATCCACTTCCTTAAATCTAAAGTTGTGACAAATGAGTCCACCATACTTACCTATATGCGGTATTTACATGTCGTTCCAAGTAAATTTGTATGTGTCAACTCTAATTTTTCAAAATAATTTTCCGTTTTGTGTGCCCGTACAACTCATGGGGCGGCAGGGGGTGGCAAATATCTTCCATGTTAGATGGGTTATTCTCATGATGAGTGTTTATTCATTTGTCATTGCACGAGAAAGTGGCAGGTAATAGGGATGCCCAGTCCTGAAACGAATGGAAACAAAAAAAAATATGAAATTCCTTGGAAAGTTGTTGGCTTGGAGAGCACCCGTGGATACGGCTAGCCATGGATTGTGAAAGAATGCAAAAAATAAACTTTATTCTCTGTTTGGGAACTGCCTATAATGTGTCTAGCATGGAACATGTTGGGAACTCTCAGTCGTGTCGCTGACAGGAAAAGCATGCCTCGAAAAATATCTTTTTATCTCTCTATTTTAAACCTTGAACTCTGGCACCTCTACAAGTCTCTGCTTCCTCAGCGAAGGGCCTATCTATTTACTTTTATGCAATTTTTATTTTTATTTAAGTGTTCACCTTCTTTTATAAGCACCAATTGGAGAACACTATTCTCATACTTGTGCATTTTGTGTATCTAATATTGAATGTGTTTCATGAATGAATCAATGATTGAGCATAACGGGCTAGGGATAACTTTCTTTAGCGTTAACATTTTGAAAGAAATGATTGCTTGTTAGTATGATTGACTATATATGTTTTCATGTCAAAGTATGGACTATTGCTTTGAATCATTCGAATCTCAATATTCATGCCACAAAAAGAAAGATTGCATGATGAATATGATAGGTAGTATTCCACATCAAAAATTCTATTTTTATCATTTACCTACTCGAGGATGAACATGAATTAAGCTTGGGGATGCTTGAAATGTCTCCAACATACTATAGTTTTTTATCATTCCATACTATTATGGTATCAATCTTGGATGCTTAATATGCATTTACAAGCAATTATATATTATTTTTGGGACTAACCTATTAACTTAGTGCCCAGTGCCAGTTGCTGTGTTTTGCTTGTTTTTTGTTTTCCAGAATATCGGTACCAAATGATGTCCAAATGCCACGAAACTTTTTGGAGATTTTTTTTGGACAAAAGAGACACTAGAAGCTTCAGGAGGAAGTCAGAAGACGAAGGAGGTGGCCACGAGCCACCAGGGAGCGCCCTGGTGCCTCGTGGGCCCACCTTTGCTTCTTTGACCAAATTCTGGCTCTATAAACTCTCTAAAATCGGGAAAATAATAGAGATCCACCCAAAACCCTTTTTCCACCACCGCAAATCTTTGTTCTCGAGAGATCCCATCTGGGCCTTTTCTAGCAATCTTCCGGAGGGGGAATCAACCACGGAGGGGTTCTATATCAACATTGATGCCCTTCGATGATGTGTGAGTAGTTTATCACAGACCTACGGATCCATAGTTAGTAGCTACTCCCTCCGTCCCATAATGTAGGACATTTTTTGGGCCAGTATAGTGTCAAAAATGTCTTAGATTGTGAGACGGAGGGAGTAGATGGCTTCTTCTCTCTATTTTATTTTCAGTACAATGTTCTCCTTGATGTTCTTGGAGTTCTATCCGATGTAATACACCTTTTGCGGTGTGTTTGTTGGGATCTGATGAATTGCGAGTTTATGATCAGATTATCTATGAACATAATTTGAGTCTTCTCTGAACTCTTTTATGTGTGATTATTATAGTTTTGTATTTCTCTCCAATCTATTGATTTGATTTGGCCAACTAGATTGATTTTCCTTGCAACGGGAGAGGTCCTTGGTGATGAGATCGATCTTGCGGTGTTCAATTCCAGTGACACAAAGGGACATGCCGCGTATTTTTATCGTTTCCATTAACTAAGGATAAAAGGATGGGATTTATTCATGTCATCTTGCTTAAGACATTACTCCGTTCTTTATGAAGTTAACACTCTAGATGCAAGCTGGTTACCGGTTGGTGCGTGGAGTAATTGTAGTATATGCAGGCAGGAGTCGGTCTACTTATCTCGGACGTGATGCTTATATACATGATTATTGCCTTCGATATCGTCATGATTATTCGTTTTTTTTATCAATTTCCCAAGAGTAATTTGTTTACCCACCGTATGCTATTTTCAAGTAAGAGACCTCTAGTGAAAGCTATGCCCACCGGGTCTACTTTTATCATATATGACAATACAAAAATACCTTACTGCAATTGTTCTTTGCATTATTTTATTTTGTGTTTTATCTATCTATCTATCTATCACTACGAGATTTGATCCTTGCAATTAACCGCCAAGGGATTGACAACACCATGTTGCGTTGGGTGCAAGTATTTGTTATTTTATGTGTAGGTGCTGCTAATAAGTAGTTGCGTGATTGTCTTACCGGATAGATAGCCTTGGTTTCCAACTGAGGAAAATACTTATCTCTACTGTATTGTATCATCCCCACCTCTTCGGGGAAATTCCAACACAGCTCACAAGTAGCAGCTAGTCCGGTGTAGGTCGGTGCTCGTTGGCGTTTCTTGGTCAGAGGCGGAGAAGATGAGCTTGCGGCGGAGGAGCCAGGGTCGAGAGGCATCGCGGCGTGGGGCGAATGACGAGGGGCTCGAGGGCTATTTATTGGACATGGAGGCAGAGCACGGGGTGGACGAAGTGCGGAGTGGGGGAGATCGCGGGCGACGTGTGCGCCAGGTCGTGGGCGCGTGTGTGCGGTTAGAAGTTAGGGATGACCTTGCCAGATGTAGACCGCGCGTCAGTGGGAGAGGGAGAGAGAGTGGCGTGGGTGGGCTGGCTTAGCTCGGCTGGGCGTTTTTTTGGTTTTTTCTATTTTCTGCTCTGCTTTGTTATTTTTATTTGATTTAGAATTTTAGCTTCCCTCCAAAAATAAACTTGCTCTAATATTTCTGAACATGCCAATTTTTTGTTTGGGCATTCTGGAGATATAATTTTTGCAACTTACATTTTCCATTTGTATTTGAATTCGATTTCAAAATCAAATGTGTTTCAAATCCATTCTAGAAAACAGGTAGAAGGTCAAACTCAATATTTGCACTCATGAAACTTCTGCTCCTCCCAAATAAATGCAAAACTATTTTTAAATAATTTCCCTTGACTTCTGAATTGATTTCATAATGAATCCAATTCAATTTTTGGGAAGATTACTTGCCTTGAATATTTCATGGGATTTATTAGGAATAGCCTTATGCCCTATTAATATTTCAAATGATTTGGTTGCTTCCAAAAGCTAGCTAGGTGTTCACTAGTGGCATTGGCCTTTTAACCCTTCTAGGAAAATAATCAAGCAAATCGAGGCAAATCAAAGTCATTCACAAGCAATCTTAGGCGTTCCTGGGTTTTTCCTAGAAAAAAATTAATTCCCTGTGAATGTTTCAACATACCAGATTTGGAAAAAACCTAGGAAGTGACACCAACGAAAGCTTCGACTGCCAAGCGCCTCCAACGATGAACCCGGGTATAGGATCCCTTGATCTGCCTTCGCCAGGCACCACCATATAAAGCCGCCTCCTGGCCCGTCATCCCCGCCCTAGTAGACGCTGCCTCCGCCGTAGATCAGTCACATCCTCCATCGTTTCCGTCATCCCGACGATGTCATCGAAGCGCCAACACGTCGCCGGGAGGAGCAGGCGCATGAGGAAGATCTGCCGCCGCTGTGCACTGCCACAGTCGTGGCATTCTAGATGCCCATTGTATCCTTCACCGGCGGCACATAGGCTTTTCTGGCGGCCACCTCTACGGACGACGAGAGGAGAGGGGAGGGAGGAGGGGGTGGCGGCCACCTAACAGGTCAATCAAACTTTTGTATTTCGAGAAAGAAAAAGGTAAAAGTTGTTGAATTATGCTAAAAAAATTGAGGGGTAAAATTGATATGGCAAGTCTTTCTTGGTATATTGGGTAAGAGCTGTCATACTATCACAACTAGATTACTTCGTTCTTAAACATATTGTAGATACTTCGGCTCAAAAAAAGAAACATATTATAGATACTTCGAGAGGTGGATGAGGATTAAAAGCCATAAAGCATTCCTCGTCATTGCAAAAGCAAATAACTCTGCCGTCCTTCCATATACCGTGGTTTGTGTAGAAACCCTAGTTTTAAATACTTTGACGTGTTTGCCTTTAACAAATATTCTAGTTTTACAAACTGTGGTATACCTAAAACCATGATTTTTTTGTTGTATCTAAAAAAGAGGTCTCAACCTCTTTTCTGTAAACTGATAAACACTCGCTCGAGTCAATCTTCTTCCGGTCCTCCTCACCCATCTCTTCCGCAGCCACGAAATTAAGATTACCACCTGGGAAGCTTGACTACTCTGTTGTTGATCTCTTCAATCGTTGACTTGTTCTAGTGCAACAAGAAGCAGCCTGTACATTAGATAGTACTAGAGGTTCGGTCCTATCGGATGGTGCATGTACACATACAAAAGATTTAGCAAAGGCTTCGACCCTGGAGTAGATAGATTGATACTTGGAGCAAAGTAATACACAGCGGGCTAAGCTAGCTAGCCGATCGATTCCATGTGGCCAGAGATACAAGATTACTCCAAACATATCCGCATCTAGAGGATGTTCGCGTGCACGACAAGCCTACAGGCATGCATCGGCCGTTACTTAGCACAAGCTGATCACCTCGTTGTATAACTCCTTTGCTGTATCTCAATTAGGTTCAGCTAGCTATATCTAGGATTATCCACGCAGCGAGTGCTCAAAACCAAGAAATTAAGAAAAACTGCACTTGCCAAACATCTCTATAGTTTTGTTAAAACTGAGAAAAATTGCGGTTTTTAGAAACCGAAGTATTCATTCCCCACACATTGGAATACCGAGGTTTTCAATTACCATGGTTTTGGTAAAAACGTGTTGCCAAACTAGGCCTAAAACTCCAAAAATACTGAGCAGCCAAACGCAGTATTCTTTCAGACTGTACTCAAGATAACTCTGACAAAAGTATTACTAGATTAAAGCGTAGATTAAAATACTACTCAGATCCGTTAGTACCACTATATTATCACGATGGTATCCTTTTGAGCACGAAATTCGGTTTATCTTCGTACGGCCGTACGTGTCGAGAGATGAATGATTAATTAGCGAGGTAACTCGCTGGCAAAGAGGCATGTGCATCAAATCTCAAGAATATCCTTTGCTGCTGCTAGCTGCTATGCAAAGAGTGTATTCTAGCATTCAGAATTTCAGATCCGTATGCTAGGGCGATACGTACTATACAAGCTAGTAATCTACTGCTACGACGTACTACTCCCGTAGAATACCTTTTATCAGATTTAGCCGAAGGGACTAGCAGTACCACAAGTACTGGTGAGAGATTGATCGAGGCTACTTTCACGTCAACATATACTATAATCTATCCTGGGGTCATCGAGATCTTGTGTACGTACATGGACAGCTTGCACTGATCATATATCATACTAGATAGGGAACGAGTACGTACACAGTAGAGCAGACACTAGATCGATCATTGGTGCACACCAGTACACTACGAGATGGCTACTTGCATATAAATGTATAGGTACTTTTGGCTCTTGTTTGAAAACTGAAAGTATAGGCCCTTAACAGGAGTCGTTTTTAAGATGGAACTTTATAGGGGTTCGTACGTTCATGTACAATTGTATCTAAGCTCGGGTGAATATCAATCATTATCAGAGGATATCATCCAACAATTTTTTTTCTCTTTAGCCGAAACAGTGCCTGCCAAATGCTATCTCCGTCTGAGTTTATTAGTCCCTATCGTATTTGGATTAAAATTTGACCATGTATTTGACTAGTAAAATATTAGAGCATGTCACAAAAAACTATATTGTTGAATTTGTATTTAAATGTAGTTTTTTAATTTCGATGATGACTTTGTTATTTGCTACGTTCAGGGGAGAGTGCGCTCCTGAATGTAACCTGTTAGAGATCCTCGGATTCTAATATTGCATTCTTTTTCTTTATGAGTTTTTTCCTATATGGTTTTTTATTGAAGGTTTTTTAATAAGGCAACAGTAATACACGCATTATGGTATGCCAATTTCTCGTTATTTCCCCGCGAGGTTTTTGGAAGAAGTTTTCCATGGCATATAATGTATTTCTCTTTTTTTAGAACGAAGGCTCAGGACGAGCCCGGCTTTGAATTAACAAAACCATCAACCGGCCAGGATTACATCAAACACCAATAACAAAGACGAAACAAAGAAAACAACTAAAAGGGTACAAGAGTGATGTGCAAACAGCTAATAGGCTTCCTATACTATCTACAAGCAAAGACGCAAAATTTAAAGTACAAGAACAACTTGAAGACATGAAGCCCTCCACCGAGTGTGATCCACCCCACCGAGACACCAACATGCCTTGAGGAGACCCAGCTAGCAGGCGGGAGTAACGATGGCAGCTCCATGGGGTCCGGCCGAATCGGCGACAACCTCCTACACCTCAGAAAGGGGCTCCCTAGCCCCTCGCCTGGCATGAGGCGCCGATCCATTGCACAATGAGAACGCTCTCCCGAGAGCAAAGGTGTACACCCGACGCCATAGCCACACGAAAAGCCATACTAGAGCACCATCAACACGTGTCGCCGAGCTCAACAAAGGGCAACATGGCACTGGGAGGGAACCAACACGCAAGGAGAAGCAAATGCACGGTGCGGCATTCCGGTGACCCCCTCCGGTGGT
>NC_041393.1:618321655-618327774 GCF_002162155.2 Triticum dicoccoides | reverse complement strand
GTTCAATGACCTTTCATTTCTCATATTTTCCCCGCGGGATTTTCAAAAGGAGCATTTTTCAAGATGATGATTCTACATAGACAAAGTAGAGATTAGGGTGAGCGTAAGAATTTAATTGTTGTAATCAATTAAGTGGATAATATCCATTGTATAAGAGATTCACGCGTCTCTTCTCTCCCGACTCTCCCAAGCATTGGGTCGGTTGGACATGTCTCTTCAAGAGATATATAAGCTCTAATAATTAGAAAATCTATCGAATACTTCATTCTTTTCTCTCCCGACTCTTCGAAGCATTGTGTCTGTTGGACATGTCTCTTTAGGAGATATATAAGCTCTAATCATTAGAGAACCAATCAAGTAGTTCATTCTTTCAACTGTTTCCTCACAATGAGGATATCATCCAAGAAAATGGTTTCTCGCTGGCCGAAACAATACCTGCCAACTACTATCTCCGGCTGAATTTATGAGTCCCCATCATATCTCGGGTCAAAATTGGAGCACATATTTGACTAATCATATCAGCAAAAAATATAATGTTGGATTCACATTTGACTAGTATTATTTTTGCTACATATTCAACTTACAAAAATGGTAAATCCCGAACGTTTCGATTTTAAGCATGGCAACCCGGACATTTTTCATGGCAACTTTAGTTGACGCGATGTGGCAAGTTTAGTTGGCAAACATGGCAATTTTCAGATTGTTCATGTTTGCTACAGCTTCGTCCTTTGCTTTCGGAAAAAAAATAAGCGTAACACCATGCGGGCTCGGGACTGTGGCGGAAAATTGACGATGAGCGTTGTCGCCCGTTGAGCTATATAGATTTCACGTCTGTCACCGAGAGCTAGGAATTTGAGGTGTGGGGCATGTTCGTCAATTTGGAAGATGATGTACCAAACTGATACCATTGTCCAAGTTTTTTCTAGGGGAAGACCATCACGGCTGCCTAGTTTTGAAGATGGTATCAGTTTTAATTTAATTAGCATTCATAGTTTTGAGACCATCACAGCTAGCTACCAAGGGATCTAGAAGAAGATCTTGCTGCTGCTAGCTGCAATGCAAAGAGTACAATTTAATTAGCATTCATAGTTTCAGATCCCTTGGTAGCTAGCTAGGACAACAGAATATTGTACAAATATTCCCTCCGTCCGGATTTATTATGCCCCTTTTTATTTTAGGTTATTTGACATGTAAATTGAACTAATACGGTGCAAATTATATGCCACAAAAATTATATCGCCGGAAGCATCATGGAATACAAATCTAATGGTATATATTTTTATAATATATATGTCAATACTATATTAGCTATATAGATGATCAGAATCTGGCATAAGATACGAGAGGGACTAATAAACCAGGACAGAAGGTTTACTACTGATCTACTGCTATGATGTACTTGTACCATCACTTCTTTTCCGATTTGCCTCGGCCCCGCTTGGTTCCTCGTTTCAGGGCCCAATACACCTGTAAAATATACCCCTGTAAAATAAAAACGGATGGGCCTGTCGTTGGTGCTTGGCATGTCGTTTTTGGGCTGTAAGTGTTACACTGATTTTCTCGTTTACACCCGTATCAGGCCGGTATCCGATACAGACCAGAGGCCGTCGTTTTTCCCCACCTTGCCTCTCGCTCGAGACCTAGATCGAGTTGCGCCGCCGGGAGGCGCCTGTGCTGGTGTCCACGAGGTGGTCAAGCATTGGCGTTTGCGACGGCGACGTGGTGAGGCGCAGAAGACGGTGGCCACGATGGGGGTTAGGTGCGTCGACAACGGCGACTCCTTCCTGGACGCGACGGTGACGGCGATTTCCTCCTGGCCGCGACGGTGACGGCGATTTCCTCCTGGCCGCGACGGTGACTCGCTCCTGGCCGCGACGGCGACGTTGGCCGGCAGTCGTGACCTGATCGTGACGGCGAATCGCTCATCCTCCTCTGCTCCACCAAGGTATCCTCCCTCCTCCTCCTCCTCTGCCATCCCTCCCCGCCCCTTCCCAGTTCAACCAGCGGCGAAGTACTCCTTGGCGACGTGGCCGTCCTGCTTGGTCATGATTGGCCGTGCTGTTGAATATGTGTGTACATATGTTTGGAAAGTCGAGTGTTGCAACCTGGGCGACACACATATTTTACAAGTGGATTGAAACCTGGAGAGCCAAGCACATATTACAACCGGATTGAAAATACCACCCTTCGGAATGTATTTGGTTGGAGGCTGGTATAATACAGGTGTAAAAGATTACAGGGGTGGTAGAAAAACTACATTCCAAGCGGGGCCTCAGTGTACTTGTAGCGCCAGTAGTAAGAGTAATGGTTTAATCAAGAGAAGGCTGGAGGATCTTGACGTAACACCATGCGGGCTCGGGACTTGACAGTACAAGATCCCTGGCCCCGTACAAATCATCATACATTCATACAGTACACAGAACTGATGACATGTGCAGTCACTGGTGCACACTACTTGCGCGGCCCGGACGCGGATGGTACATACATGCGCGTGCACGTTTTGTCCCTTGAAATGAGCTCACGAGGGCTAAACTTCTCTAGTGAAGCAATCAATTAACTAATCCAGTACAAAGTTCTCAAGCGTACGCGCGTTCTGTTCCCGCGCAATGAGAAGGTATGTTTTTTTTTTCAACTTGCAATTAGATGGTACTAGTCATCAACCTGTGCAGTTGCACAGGCTAGTGTAGTTAATGCCTATTTGGCACAATATTGCGAAAATACATTTATAGTTATTACCATTGAAGTAGTTTGCGTTAGGTTGCCTATATATGCGTGGTTTATATATCCATCAAGAATAAAATTCAGATTTATTGATAACATTCCGGTTGTGTAGCAAACTTAGTGTGTCGATTTTTGCACATGTCTTGTTTAAATTGTACATACCATTCACTAATAATCGTGTGTACCAAATAATGGTCCAAGACGCTTGTTTAGTACCATGTCAGTTTGTGAAATGTCATCTTTTTCGTGCAGATTGTAGCGCTAATCAGCCATATCCCCATATTCAGTTGTTACTTATGCACTTACAAACTTGTTCCTCATAATATAAGTAGAATTACTACATGATAGTATGTAGGACTACATTATTTAATTGAAGTAATAATAAGTAACTTATTCAATTCATATGCAATTCCAGTTACTTATTGTAATGTTCTGCTTAAGATGTGCTCCACACTATTTTTCCTCTCAAATATATCTTGAAAGAGATACTTATTCGCAAGTACAAAAGATATATTTTCCACTGAAAATTCCATATATATTACTCAAAATTTATTATGTTCCTCCAGTGATCTATTGTATCTTGGTGATTGGAATGAACTTTACAGAGAGACAACTATCATGTTACTGATATCAACCAATTTCATTTAAGTAGCAAACAACAATAATCAAGTGGGGAAAAAGTTGCAAAAAACAATAGTAAACTCTTTATAAAATGTATGCCAAATGGTAGCAACAATCGAAGCATATCACATGTTATTGCTTCCCATACAATTTCCACATAGAAGTAAAATTAGAGAAGTTTTAAATTATAAAGAAGAACAATAAAAAGGTCAGCACTTCTGGCACAATCAAAAAGAAACCTACGACGGAACAAAAAACAAACTGAAGTGCATATGAATCCGTAACCTAAATTTTTGGTTTATCTACACCACAATGCATTGATTTATAGGATCGCCATGGAAATAGAGATGTATAAATTAAATCTCATTCTAAGTGACCAAGCATATTTCTAAAGTATAACATGTGAATAGTTTGCATCTGAATAAATATACACAGAAAGAAAATCGGAGAATGCAAAGCCACAAATCATAAATTTGTAGGTTAGTTAACCTCCAATTAAAACTAACAATGAGATTGTGGTTGTAAGAAGACCACCATATTACAGTATTTCTGGAAGTAAGCATTACCTTTTGGATGACATAACCATGTACTTGCATGTATACGTCAAGATTGAAGCCCTTGTGCAGAATGCTTCCGACACGTACTTCCTTATTACTCTTGCGTTGTCCATGTCAACTATGACGGGAAGAGCACAATGCATATGCTTGATGTCATGGATCACTTTAACTCCATATACCATGCCATGTGTCACATTAAATCGATGCCTTGCACATGCATTGCGCATACCGATTACCAAGCAATATAAATATTTACCAAAAACACATTCCTTGTCCAGTAATAATGTAGCTACGAAACCATCACCCTCTCACGAATGCGATTGGACAATACTGCAACAGAAACATTGATAATGCCATAAACATGTAATCGCTTATGTAAAAAAAATCTGTAGTTTATCTATATAATGTCAGATGCAATCTATAGTGGCAGATTACTTTGTTCATATCTTTCAGAATTAATGAAAATTTTGACCTCATATATAAACAATTTGTTTTTTGTTCAATGCCCTCTATAATGGAAGATAATTTGTTCTAATATATCGGAATGAATTGCCACGCAGAAAGATAAGAACACAACAGAAAATATTACACGTGCCACATTTGAAAGAAATTTCAACAGGAAAAAACAAACTTTTCCTTACTAATACTCTAACTTCATCAAGCCTCTGAATAACAAAATGATAAGTAAATCTATTATGCTCTGAAATTTAAACATCTTACGTTATTTTTTGCATGGTTATGCTTATATAAACTAAAGCAAGATCCTAACTAATTATGTCTCTTGCCGATGTCAAATGCAATAGTAGTTGCAAGTTCCAGGGATACGAAATGATTGAAACCAAAGAACACATATTGAAATTAGCATGTGCAAGTTGGCAACCATGTCACATGTTCCACAACATACCCTCGCTGACAATATGACATGGTGGCATGCATTAGATCGATCGAGTCAAATAGGATCAAAGCAATATATGAAATCAATCGAGCATAATCTCTCCTCGAGAAGCATTAGAAGATATGTATTCACCTGACACATACAACAGTTAGTTAAATATGATTATGCGAAACTTAGCGGATCTTGTGTCTAATCACCTTCTGAAATATTAACAATAAAACAGCATTAGAAAAGGTATACTAACTATTATCTATTAGTCCTGCACGAATAAGTCAATCTGCACCTAAAGGCTGAATAACAGATCTATGGATCTACATTTACGTTTTTTTACAGCAATGGATCTACATTTACTTTATATGAATGTAAGTATTGGAAATATATATATTCAACACTTCCAAGAATCATAAGAATATATTCTAGACGCGTAATACAAAAGGTAGTATATTGAAAACAAACGAAAAGTTTGATGATAATCGGATCATTCTACTGCAACCAACTGCAACCAAGCAAGAGCCCACCCTGAATGGTTGCTACCTATAAAAAAAAGAGCTATACCTCCGCCTACACTCATATGTGATAAGTCCCTCGACCTGGTGCTATATGGTAACAGACTCCATTATTCTCCACACCCTGATGCCATGATTGTGCCTCTGAATGTATCCTTTGGCATTAAATTTTATCCTCCTTAGTTTCTCTGAAAGTGGAACACAAATATTAGAACTATTAGCTAACATTGAGTTAGTAGATGATCTCCTCCGTGTAGGCGTCAGTGTGCGGACACTACTAGGAAAATGCCTATAGATAGAAGTTTACCAGTAGCGTTTGTTTGCAACCCAACGCTACTAGTAGTTAGTAGTAGCGCTGGCTACAAACAGCGCTATTGGTATATGTTAGTAGCAGCGCTTGTTACCTGGGCCCACGCTACTACTAAGTGTAACACACCACACCCCCTGGTCAAAAAATAGCAGCAGCGCCTGTCCTCCAACCTGCGCTACTGCTAGTATAGTATATATAGCGCCTGTTTTACTAAGCACGCTACTGCTAATTTTTCTATGTATAACATTTTACCAGTAGCGTGTGTTTCTGGCCAGCGCTATAAGTAGTGCAACCCTAGCTGTAGATATTTTGCAAGATGCCATAGCAGTAGCGCATATGGGTGACCCGCGCTACTGCTATGCCCGCCAGCCACCTACCACCTTTCCCCTTGTTCCTCCCCTCTCTTCTCCCCCCTTCCTTTCTCCCCCTTTCCCCGCACCTTGCTTGTTCCTTTCAATGCTCCCCCACCACCACCCCTCCATTAGAGCCCTCCCCCCCTCTTCTTTGCC
>NC_041393.1:618316900-618321411 GCF_002162155.2 Triticum dicoccoides | reverse complement strand
TCTCTCTCTCTCTCTAGCTAGCTAGCTAGCTAGCTAGCTAGTTAGATCTATATATCTAGAGCTACTAGGTAATTAAGTAGAAAGGTGCTCGATATCCCTCTCGACACATAGGTGAGCAAAAAAAGGTGTTTGTGTGGATAGGACCGAAACTATATATATATGGGCGATATGAGAATATATATACCGAATTGTGTGTGGCATAATTTGAGTTGCCTACATTGTGTATTTGATGAAATAATGTGGGTGACATTAGTTGCCTATGTTTTACCGAAATGTTGATTCAATTCCGTTTCGGCGAATTTCGGGCATGCAAACTCAATATGTCCTATGTTTAGGGAAGGTCATGCCAAATTTTTGTATGAATTTGATCCATTCATGTATATATACGTGGTTATAATATTTGCTCCGCCCGCAGGTGATCATGAAGGTCAATGGAAGGATGGTGGAAAGATATTGGCAATCCGCTGTGGATGACATGTATGAAAAAAGACTGAGGGATGTTTTATGTCCCGGTCGAAAATGCATAGGAAGAGTCAGGCTCGACCCCTTTGAGGGTGGTAAATTCAAGGCGCACCTGCTCATGCATGGTTTCATGCATGGCCATACTCGGTGGATAAGTGAAGAAGAAGAAGATGATGATGATGATGATGATGATGAAGACGTCCACGGGGCAGGAAATAACGACATGGGGCCACCAGACGAAGAGATGACCGATTATGTGCCCGAAGAGGAAGACGGCCTCGGAAATGTCGATGGCGAAGAGGCAGTTCAAGGCGGAGAAGACGCGAACACGCCACCGTATTCGTCGCTACTAAGTTCAGCCATGCGGGACCCACATGTTCGAGACCTGCTTCGCAAGAAGACGACTAGCGACAGAGCTGCTTCTGGAGAGGAGGCCAAACTGGCGCAACTGGAGGTAGACTCGATGACTCCTTTGTATGATGGTTGCAATAATCCCAAGGTGACCCGCTTGAGTTTCACACTAGAACTTCTAATTAAAGATGAAGGCAAAAAACAAATGGACAGATACAAGCCTGGATGAGCTTCTGAAGTACCTAAAGAAGGTTCTTCCCGCGGGAAGCCTGTGTCCTACTAGTGTCGAGGAGGCAAAGAAAATCGTGTGCCCTCTTGATCTGCCACATATTAGATATCACGCATGCATCAATGATTGCATCATATATCGGAACGAGCACGCGGAAAAAATCATCTGTCCAAAGTGCAATGCTTCATGATATAAAAAGGCCGGAAAGAAAGCTCCACAGAAAGTTGTATGGTACTTTCCGATCACTCCGCGTCTACAGTGGTATTTCGTAGAACCTAAGGAAGCAAAGCTTATGCGCTGGCACGCGGAGTGGGTGAAGCCAGATGACGAAGATGAACCGAAGCTGAGACACCTCGCAGATGCTAGCCAGTGGAGAGCATTAAATGCTGAATTTGATTTTTTCGCAAATGATCAAAGGAACATCGTGCTTGGCGCTAGTAGTGATGGCATGAATCCATTTGGCAACCAGAACACCAATCATAGCACATGCCCCGTGTTTGTATGGATGTACAACCTCCCCCTGGTTGTGCATGAAGGAAAAATACATACACACGGCTATGCTTATTCAAGGGCCAAGACAACCAGGAAATGATATAAATCTGTATCTCGGGTTACTGAAAGAGGAGTTATAGACCTTATGGACAACGCCGGCCAAGACATGGGATGCAAGCAAAAGAGAGTATACATGAGAGCCGCGCTGATCACGGCGGTGCAGGACTATCCCGGTTACTGCTATCTCTCCGGCCAGGCGTGCCACGGATATTATGGATGCACGAGGTGCATGGATGATACAACTTCTTTGCAGCTATCGAAAGATGGCGGGTCTTTGAAAATCGTGTACATGGGGCATCGAAGATGGCTCGAGAAGGATGACCCATGGAGAAAGCGTGGAGATCTATTCAATGGTAAGGCTGAGCATCAAGGTCCTCCACGTAAGCGTAGCGGTGCAGAAATATATGAGTTATTGAAGAACTGGGGAGAGTTCCCCTCGCCGGGAAAGACGAAGAAAAAGGCGCCGGAGCCCCTGCTGAAGATATGGAAGACGATATCTGTTTTCTGGGACTTGGAATACTGGCCCATACTCGACACGCCTCATAGCCTTGATCAAATGCATATCACAAAAAATATCCTTGAGAGTTTGCTTGGAACATTGATGAACATGCTGGAGAGGACCAAGGATGGGCCGAAGGCAAGAAAAGACATGGAATTTTTGAAAATCAGGAAAGATCTTCAAATGCCCGGTAAAAGGTCGTGAGAGGAGACCGAGATGGAGACGGAGACGGAAGATAGGGGCAAAAAAGTAAACAAGAAGGAAGAACAATATTGCCCCCCCCCTCTTGCTTCACCTTAGATTCGAAGGAGGTCGATCAATTTTCAAGTGCCTTGCCGGAATCAAAGTTAGTTCCGAATACTGTGGGAAGATAAGCAGATATCTGGACACTAAGAAAAAAAGGTTCAGTGGGATGAAGTCTCACGACTGTCATGTGATGATGATGCAGTTACTCCCGGTTGCACTTAGAGGGATTATGGACACACATGTGCGTGAGACGCTTACTGACCTATGCCACTTTTTTGATGCTATCTCTCGAAAGTCGATCAGTGTGAAGCAACTCCATAGGCTACAGGAAGAGATTTCATATTGAATGAGCTAGAGATGTACTTCCCGCCCGCGTTCTTTGATTCCATGGTGCATCTATGTGTCCACATCGTGGACGACATCATTGACCTAGGGCCAATATTCCTCCATAGCATGATGTCGTTCGAGAGGATGAATGGGGTAATCAAAGGATTCGGTCGTAACATGTCCCGTCCAGATGGAAGCATAGCCCAGGGATATCTGACCAAAGAGTGCATCTCTTTCTGTGAGAGTTATCTGACCAAAGACCCTGTTGTTGGTTTGCCTGTCAACAAGCACTATGGAAGGCTCGAAGGCGAAGGTCACACCAATGATCATAGGGATGTGAATGTGTTGCGCTCGGGCCGACAAAATGACCTTGACAGGGCAAACTTAGTAGTGCTACAACACCTAGATGTGCTAGAAGATTTCATGACACTTCACAAAGAGACCATCGCAAAGAAGTACCGTGACCGTGGGGTGCACAGGACGGACGCTGAAGTTATTAGAGAGCACAACTCCACTTTCTTGCGTTGGTTCAAAGAGCGAGTTCTGGCTAATCCCCAGACGAGGGTTATCCGAACGGAACACTCATATACGCCTTAGCACATGGCCCCTCGACCAACCTCGCAACTTATCAAGCATACGATATCAACGGATACACGTTCTACACGGAGGAGAAAGATAAAAATAGTGATGACCAAAACTCAGGGGTGATGATGGAAGCCATGACCGGGAATGTAACTGAAAGATATTACGGAAGGGTCGAAGAGATATGGGAGCTTAACTACTCTGGATTGCATAACGCGACGATGCTCCGTGTCAGATGAGCTAAAAATTTACACAGAGAAAACCTAGATTTCACTACCATGTGCATACCCAACTCTGATGATAGCGGTACCGTCAACGCCATCGCCAAAAATGAGCCATGGGTACACGCTAGACATGTGACACAATGTTTCTTCATAACTGATCCGATCAATTCCAGCCGTGTTGTCGTGAGGAGAAGCAAAAGGAGCATTGCCGTAATTGATGGAGTCGCCAACGAGGAAGACTATGACCAGTACGGTGATCCGATGAGGGAAGATGATGCCGATGATGACGAAACATATGTCAAAAGAAGAATGAAGACTACATTACCTATGAATGATCATAGTCCCTGGAGAAGGAAAAGTCATGACCATGGGCTCAATTATTCGACAATGAACAAAAGAGGGAAGAAGATCAGTCTGAAGCGTCGTCGTCGCCCAAGCTGACAAACTAATCCCAAAGTTTGTGTGTGTCTAGCTATTTTGTATACCGCCGATAGCGGTCAAATGATGTAAGATATATATTATACTAATTATTATCTGGAGGGTAACAATGGTATATTGCAAAATGAAAGAAAAAGAAAAAGAAAAGTGCAAATGAAAGAAAAATAAAAAGAAAAAGAAATGAAGTTTTGCAAAATGAAATGAAAAGAAAAAGAAAAAGGAATTAATAAGTTGTGGAAAATGAAATGCAAGAAAAACAAAAAATAAAAATAAAAATAAAAATAAAAAATAAAAAAGAGAGTTAGCAGTAGCGAGTTTTATCCAGGGAAGCGCTATAGCTAAGAAAAAGGAAAATAAAAAAATAAATAAAGAAAAGAAGTAGCAGTAGCGCGTTTTTGCTGGACCAGCGCTATAGCTAAGTTAGCTATAACCCGTTTTGCCAACATGCGCTATAGCTAAGTTAGCTATAGCACCAGTCCGCTCGATCCCCTCTCACTCTCTCTCACTCGCTCTGCTCGATCCCCTCTTGACTCCACCGCCGATGCCGCCCCGCCCACGCCGCCGCCAACGCCAGCCCCGCCCTGCCGCCGACACCAGCCCT
>NC_041393.1:618303331-618316453 GCF_002162155.2 Triticum dicoccoides | reverse complement strand
TCTCTCTCTCTCTCTGACCCCCTCCCGCTCTCTGCAGATCGGCGACCCCGGCGACCCCGACGCCGGCCATCGACCCCGACCCCTTCAGCGCCTCCCTCCGTGAAGCAGTCGGCGACGCCCAACAACGCCAGCTAGCACTAGACAGGTGCCTTTCCCTCCCCTCCCAAGTGTTAGTTAGCTTAATTTAATTGCTGTTAGTGTTAGTTAGCTTAATTTGCTGTTAGTGGTAGTTAGTTAATTGCTGTTAGTGTTAGTGTTAGCCCAGTGATATTTAGTGTTAATATTGATGCATGTGTGCTGCTGCTGTTTTTGAAATTCAGTTAGTGTTAATATTGATGCATGTGTGCTGCTGCTATTGATGCATGTGTGCTGCTGCTATTGACAGTAAATTTAGTTAATTGAATCATGCATGATTCAGTTAATTCAGTGTGTGTGTGTGTGTGTGATGATTTGGCTGCTATTGAGATCTTCTATGTAGTGAGATCAGTTTTGCAGCTTATATTGATGACTTGGCAAAATATTGACCTAAGTGACCTATGTTTTGCCGGAAATGTTGATTCATTTCCATTCCGGCAAATTTCAGGCGCTCTATATGTGCACTTTCTAGCAAAGGTCATGCCGAAAATTTCCGTGAATTTTGGCATGACTTATGCTAGAAAGTTGGACATATCGAGTGCTTGAGATTTGTTGTGACGGGAATGAACGACATTTCTGGCAAAACAAAGGTCGTCACTTTTTTTGTCATTATTCACTTTATTATCTGAAGCTCGATAATTAAACGACTATGACATTGAACCCTAGGAAACATGACCGACACCGACGAGGCCGGAGGTTCTCACTCCCAATTAGGTCGAGCACACGCCTACCTCGACTTTTTGGCGAATCAGGAGAGACAGGAAGCTAGGTGCCCGATGGATGACGACGGTGGTGGCACCGGCGCCGACACTGATGCCACCAACGACACCGGCACTGAGACTGGCGCTGATGATGTTCCTAACTATAGCACGGAAGGTGGGACCTCCCAAGCTAGTGAGGGAAAAAAAGGAAAAGAGGACACGATGCCGAAATGAGCTCGGCACCGGAAGACTGGTGGTCACGGCGGTGCACCCTGGCGAGTTCGAGCCAATAGAGCCGCGAGAAGTGGCAGCTTGTTACGGCAACCAACTAGCATGCATCCTACGGGATACCGCTAACATCAACACCACAAAAATACGGAAGAATGATCAGTTGAAGAAGCTCCTTTTAACTAGGTTGCACGCAAGATTCCTGTTCCCCGGTCGTAATGACGAAGTCGACCCATGGGATGATCATGCCATGAAAAAAATCAACAACAAAGCCCTAGGGAAGTTCAGCAACGCATTGAGCGCTTGGAAAACTAGGGTGAAAAAGGCGATTCAAGTGGACCATGAAACCTATGCCAAGATTGTTGCAGACAATCCGAAAATTACGATAGAGGACTTTGAAAAGTTCAAGGAGATTTGCAAGGAAGAAGCTACCAAGGCCAGGTCGGAGAGAGGCAAGCAGCTGCAGGCAAAGAACATGGGGAACCACCGCCTTGGAAGTCGTGGTTACACGGGAAAGAGGCCCGTGTGGGCTAAGAAGGACGCAGAACATGAACGTCAGGGGATCCCAAACCCATTGGCTGAGTTCACCGACCAGTAGGAGCACGACTTCATCAGGGCCCGATTCTCGTGGGACCCCAAGAAAAAGATTTTTTTTCACCGACGGGCCGACTAGGAAATTCATGAGAATACTGGTAATTATCCTTTTACCACCTTACATATTAGGTTCTGATCAACGAAGTCTACTACATTCTAGTCGCATTCGTAAATGATTCGCGGTCCATTTTGCAGAGAGAGCAACACAAGCTTGCGGCGGCCGAGAGCGACTCGTCGACTCAGTCGTCGGTGAAGTACAAGTGGGACACTCCTTTCAACGGGGCCATGAACATAATGATGGTACACCCGCCCGGCCAGCAGCCGCAATATGGACGTGTGCATGGCGCCGGGGATGGGGCCACTTAGAAGTACTGTTATAGCGAGGACCCCGAGGCCAAAAGACAGAGAAAGAAGTTCAGCCAAGTGACTATCGACGAGAAGGTGGCGCGGGCGATGGAGAAAGCAAAAGCTGAGACCAAAGCTGAGATAATCGCTGCCTGTAGATCTGATTTCATGGATGCCTTTACAACCTTGATTCCAACAGTGGTCACATGGGTGCAACAAAATCCAAATGCGCCACCAAGTGAATTTCCCATGCCCAGCTTCATCGGGAGCAACTCAATGAACATCGCACCCATACCTGTAACTAGTATGGCAACCGCACCCGCACGTCCTCCAGCACCTGCTCCTGCGCCCAGCTCTCACAGCAGCCCTAGCTCCGTCTCTGGCTTGAATGTCGGGCCATCGACATTGGCTGAGCTCGATGCCCTCACGGTAAATACGCATCATCGCACCTTCATCGACTCAACTAATTAATTAATCTTCAGTTGCCGTTCTTTTTGGATCTCTGACGCCACACGTATATGTCTTTGTAGGCCAACTCCACTCCGTGCACCCTCCTTTACAACATGAAGGGCGGGTTAGTGGATGTGGGGAAGGGTACTATAGTGAAGCCTAAGGATCGATTGTTTCACTACCGGCAGATGCCTGATAACGCCTTAAGGGTCTCCGTGGCGAGTGTGAAAGCGGGCTACGAGGGTCTCCCTCGTCCAATACAAACCGATGGAGAGGATGACGAGACCCCCATGCAGCTTGGCCAATGCAAAAATTGGCCGATCCTATGGCCGAAAAATCTTCTTCGTGTCGAGGTGGCCGGGAGCACACCAACGGGACCTCATGAAGGTATGACCACAACACCACCTACACAAGTACAACCATCGTCTGTGCTGCTTGCTAAGATCAAGAGACATGAGGAAGGAGGTCCAACCATTCCGCCGGCAGATGATGCCATCTGCCCCATGGAAGAGGATAGGGATCATGACATGGAGGATGCCGACGATGACTCTAACTAGTATTTCAATACTGCCTTTGACAACAAAGTAATAATGAGTCAACCATATGAATATGAGACGCATGTACCAGAGCCAGAACGTCCTCGGGAGTGCAAGAAGCCTTTGTTCATGCAATCCTCGCAGGACACGCCTCTAGATGCCGGCTCCACCCAAGCTCAACTACTTAGCCAAAGTCGTCCAATGCTGAGCCCGGCAACACTAGGGGTGGTGCTCAGGGAGGGTCTGACAGACCCACCAGCACCTCATCCCACCAAGAAGAAGCAGAGGAAGAGACCGGCGGCAAGAAAGTCCAATAAAGCTGGCAATGTTGGTTCTAGCAGCCAGCAGCCTTCGACCAAGGTTGACCAAGTACCGATGAAACATGCACCATTAATCCATGTCGAGGGAGAGCCAATGGTACCGGCGAATGCACTAGCTGCCATAGAAGGGGATCTTAGGAGACTTCATGACCATGTGCTATAGACAGAGAGAAGCCTCCTCGCCTTGGATGATCCAGGATACCCACTTTATACGGTTCATGTGCCGAGCAGTTGCAAGATGTATGTCCACACATGCCCCGCAGACCTCTTCTTCCTGAGGTTTGATTACATCTTCCAGATGTTTCAAATGAGGACACTCAATTTTACGTTCGTCCGCCTGTATGCGCTGCACATGAACTACATCGTCAGGAGAGAGCAAGTCACCGGTCTTGCGGTCGCGGACCCATACTACATGCATGAGGGCTTCTTGTCAGTCAACGATGCCAACCGTCAATATGCGAGTCAGTACATCGAAGAATTCTTGGTCAGCAATAATGACAAAGAAACGACTCTCCTACCTTATCATCCCAGGTAAGTCATCCGCGGATAGCACTATAACACATACATCCTTTCGTGCATTTCAATAGCTACTTTGCACGCATGGAGGCTAAACTTGATCGTGTATTTTGCGCAGCGAGGGGTGTCGTGCCGTTATCATTGTTCTTTACCCGCGTTACTCACGCGCTCTATATTTGGACCCATCAAAGAACATACAGAAGAAAGATTACACACACATAAAGTATGTTCTGGACAGAGCTATGCTGGGCTTCAGCATGCGCGGTGGCTACATCCAACACAAAAAAACAAATAAGGCCGGGCTTTGTTTCACCCACAAGACTGACTTTTGTTGCATCTGGCAACCGGCAAGAAGTGAGAATGATGGATTCTACGTCATCCATCTAATGATGGAGTACAGAAGGGATGTGCAATCACTTTGCATGAAATCTTCATCCGATACCCATATCCATAGATGGGCCGAAGCCTTTGGAGCCGTGCCGGATAATCGACTTTGAAATGATTTCTACTGGATCCAACAGGAAATTACGTCCATCATCATCAAAGATGTCCTCGAAGAGAATGGGATGTTCTACGCCGGCCCAATATCGCAAGCTGACGTCCGAACCTGCATTGCCCTACAGCGTCAGGACATGATGCCTTTCACTAAGCTTGGTTCTGTCCTCCTGGATACGGACAGATGGGAAGAGTGCACTGCTTAAAAACAATGTGTCTGTTTAATTACTTGTTACTTTCTGTACAACGAAACTTCGAATCTCTCAGTACGACGAAACTATTAGATGTATGGTGCCGCACTCTAGTTAATTACTTTCCGTATGATAAAATTTGTTAACTATGTTTACTATATATGTTGCTTCTATTTCATAACTGTTTTGTTGAATTCGCTTCATGGTATATATATGTGCATCTCTGACGGGTATATAGATCAACGATGGCGAGGAAGTGGTATGCCGTGTATGTAGGGCATGTTCCGGGTGTGTATGATGAGTGGCCAGAGTGTCAGGCCCAAGTCTCTGGCTTCTCCGGTGGAAGCCAGAAAGTGTTTGATAGCAGAGCGGAAGCCGAAGCTAGTTACTTGAGATTCATAGCAAACCAGGGGATTCAGAACCAGCGCCGCTACAAAAACTACTACATAATACCGCTTTTGATCATCGTGATCGCTCTTATCGTGTATGTCTTAGTTTAGGTAGATGATGAAACATGTGTCTACGATGACAATGTAAGATACATGTCATCATTATAACTTGTATCACTATTTTGAGATGATGATGAGATCGACATCATTTGTGTTGAGACTATGTTGATATGATGAGAATATGTTGTACCACTTCGATGATGATGATGAGACATTCCTTTTTCATATAGTTCCAGTGTATGTGTATGTTGTAACTGTATAAAATATGTAAAAATACGAATACAGCAACATAAAAAAAAGAAAATACTAGCAGTAGCGTGGGGTATTGGAGTAGTAGTAGCGCTGCTTACCAGTAGCGTTTGTTTGTTGGGCTGTGCTACTAGCATTAGCAGTAGCGATGGGCAGAGGCGCGCTACTGCTAGATATAGATAGCAGCAGCGCCGGTTCAAACAAGCGCTACTGCTAAAAAATAGCCGTAGCGCTGTAGCAGTAGCGCGCCTACCCGTGCTACTAATAGCCAAATAACCAGCGCTACTGATAAGGATTTTCCTAGTAGTGGGAGGCGCATCGTCGTTGGAGCTGGATGTGGAGCCATCCGTCAGGTCAGAGTCGGAGCTGCACCTCATGCCCAATAGCCTGCGAAGCAAGCGGTACTGCTCCTTTGCATGGCGTGCCGCCTTCGCCTTCGCCGCCGCCTCCTTTGTTGCCTCGCGCTCTGATAACTCGATGGCGAGTTGGAGCGCCTGGGCATTCTTGCGGCGGAGGCGCCGCGCATCCGTCTCTGCCGTGATGGGCGAGTGGCGGAGGACAGACGCGAGGAGCGCTGCCTCAGGATCGACCAGCACGCTCGCGCTGACATCGACTCGGACGCCGCTGCCCTCTCCCTTTCCCGCTGCCACTCGCGGCGGGCTGGTCATGCCTCCGACTCGGGCGTCCGAGTGCGCGCCGGCCCCGGCGCAAGCACGAGGACCCAGCGTTGGCCGGGCACCACCTTCATAGCAGAGCGGAGCGGCCGGAGCTGCGCGCGGGGCGGGAAAGGCCGGCGACGTTGCCGGCGCTGCCTCCACGGGCGCTGGCAAAGTGGATCCACCACTGCCGGATCCGCCTTGGTTGACAACCAAATGCCTCAATACGATGCGGAAGACGAGCTCCTCCACATCATCAGGGTCCGCTTTGCGTAGCAGGCTAGACCAGTTGTCGTCGGAGCTGGAGTTCCCACTAGAGGCAGCGCTGCTTCGGTCGTCGGCCATCGGATACGTTTGGAGGGCATTGGAAGCAGAATGGACGGAGAGGGGAGTGAAGTGGAGTTTGGATTGACAGTGGTCTAGGTTTTTCGGATGGCGATATTTGTTGGGCAGGCGTAGGCTGGGTTGGGCCAAGCCGACGTGGTAGGCGCGCCCGGGCGCACCCGGACTGCCCCATATCTGCCCCATATTTGGGTTGGATATGAGGGGTGCCGATCAGTCCGGACGTTTGAGGCCCATTTGAGGCGGTTGTTTGGGTGGATTTCGTGACCGGTCAGTCCGTTCGGGCGTTTGAGACGTGTTTAGGGCGCACTGTAGATGCTCTTATGTCCAAAATCACTAATTGAGGAGTAATCATTACAAAGATCACTCCCACCTCCCAGGTTGCGACAAGTGGTGAGCTGCATATGCGCCACTTGTCGCAACCTGAAAGTTTTCCCTTTTTTTAGATCCGTTTATTCGAAATATTTTATCTCTTAAACCGTGCGTCCAAATCTCGAACTGTTTTCACTGTTGGATTCCTCGCATCGAGATCTTCAAAACTAGAACCCATGTTGATAGGTTTAGATGAACTTTTTTTCATGAAAAAAATAGACGAAAAAACCGAACCGGGAGCATGACTTTTTCCTTTTCCGAAAGAGGCACGCCCATGCCACTCACGAAATCACAACCGTGCCTCTCGCAGAAGCAAAATCGTACCTCTCGCGGAAGGAAAAAAAATAGAAAATGCATTTTTTTTTGTTTCCAAGAGGCATGGTCGTGACCCTCGCGGAAGCACAACCATGCCTCTCATGGAAGCAACAATACTAGGGAAAACCCTAGTAGTAGCGCGGGTTTAGTGCCCACTAGTAGCGCGGGTAACCGCGCTACTAATAAGGCGCTACAGCTATTACTTAGCAGTAGCACGCACGACGTGCGCTACTGCTAAGACTCATAGCCACAGCGTTTGTTCTATAACGTGCTGCTGCTAATCTAGCTAGTAGCAGCGTGTTTCTTGTCCATCGCTACTAGTATTCTTTTTATAGTGTATTTATACGCCGTTATACAAATTTTGGTACAATACCAATTATGAGGTTTATATCATTATGTCCATAACAGTGTGTCAAATATATGTGGATTAGTTTTAAGTGGAGGCAATATGTGGTGCATGTCAAAAGTATACTACTAATCCAAACTTGATCTAGTTTGGACTAGTAGTACTTTCGATGTGCATCACATTTTGCCTCCACTTGAATCTAATCCGCCAGCACAAGCTATGTAATCATCATCATAGTCATTACCACCAAAAGTAGTTATTTAATCATCATAGTCATAGTGTAGCACATCATCATCTTCAAACTCATTCTAGCTAGCTAATCACCACCAACACTAGTTGTGGTAGCTATCTAATCACCACCAACACTAGCTAATAATAATCATCATTGTCATTACCACCAACACTAGCTATGTAATCATCATAGTCATAGTGTAGCACATCATCATATTCAAACTCATTTCTAGCTAGCTAATTAATCACTCATGCTGATCACTCTCAGGTAAAATAACATAAAACATGTGTAGCTCTTCTGCTTCATCAAGTTGAAGCATGCAGATGAACCTGTCTCCTAATCGTGGGTTGCGCTTCTGATTGCTGCCCCCTTCTTCTTTGCGATCGTTCAAAATTTTGCTCCAGTCTTTCATTATCAAGCATTCCTCGCTATTAGAAATAATGTATGCACTAAAGTGCATTGTAGGATATGTTGGTTGTAAGGTAACAATTCTCATGCAACCTTTAGTCTCCATCCAATGAGGCACAACATTCATCGGGAGTCCCTGTTGAAGAACATCATATAGTAACATACTTAGCAATGAAGTTTAGCTTAAAAAATAATGTTGCAAAAGATGCACTGAGGACAAATAGTAAAAATCTTACCATCTTTCCTAAATAGATGTGACCGTAGTTAAGTACGAACACTATTGGTCGCATGTTTTGAGTACTAAGGTTTTCAAGTCCAAAATAATAATTTGCGTTGACAGTATGAAGATTCTCAAGCCATGAAACATAATGACTTATCTCCTCGCGGTTTAGTTCAGCCCCGGGACAGTAGTAGGTCATGTCTACCAAGCGCCGGACATGTTTGCTTGATTGGAAATAAGCTGTTAATAGAAATTAGTTGTCAACTATTTTTGAATAAACAATATCAAAGACATAAATATGGTTGAGAAACTCACATAATGGTATAACTGGAGGCGTCTGCACATCGACCCAGATGTCGATATTACCTTCAATATCATGTTCCGAATGAATATCAAATGTGATAACCATATCAGGATCAAATGCATAAGTCCTGCATAGTGCTTGCCAAGTTTTGCATCTAAAATAGGCGTAGGTGTCTGCGTTGTATAATTTTGCGTGGAAAATACAACCATGCTCGGTCTTCAAGTAAACTCTCTTTACCATCATAGTAGTTTTCATAGGACTGAAACCTATCTTATCCAAGACAAAAATTCTTGCATGGCAAGGGATACGCTAGTAGAATAGCAAAAAAATTATAAGTTGAAGCAAATGAAGCATATGTCATGCTTAATTACGAAAAAAGACTTGTCGTTGTGACTTACTGTATCCACTTCGAAGTTCTCCTCCAGCTTGATGCTGAAGCGCCTATCATCATCTAGGAATATTCTGTCGCACAGGTCGCGCTCGTCTTTGCAGTATTTGCAAATACCGAAAACCTTTTCGTCGTCAGTCATTTCCTATGTTCATAGTTGAAACATTAATTCAAAATCGATAGGAGACAACTACCAGGATACTCAACACACAAATCCGGGGCACTCGATATTTTCTACATATTCTGGCACAAGTCATGCAAAAATTCACAGAAAAATCCGACATGACCTTTGCTAAAATAGGACATATCGGGCGCCTGAAATTTGCCGGAACGAAAATGAATCTACACTCCGGCAAAACATAGGACATCGGAGGTGTAACCTGCAAACATGACCGGCCACTTGGGCAAGCACATATCCTATTTGAGCAACACAAGATATACATTTCAAAATATCGTATAGGAGTCATATTGACATGAGCATTCAATAAGCTAAACCAAATCATAAAATAAATAAGTATTCAAATTAGCATGCATTCAATAAGCAAAAGTAAATCATCTTTTGCGTCTGTACATTGTCGAATATTATCACTAATAAATCCTGAATAGTATCATACATATAACATCACTAATACAACTAAAACCCTAGCGAACGACGGGTATCGACGCGGGTGATGGACACCCAAAGAGAAGGAACTATCACAGGATCATAGCTCCAGTGAGATCCCTGGAGAATCTGCCAGGTATTGGAGAACCTGTGCTCCAGCACAAACAAGTAGCGACGGACGTGCGCGTCCTCCTTGCTGACACGGTGACGTACCACCTCCACGGGGTCCTCAAGCCTCTCGACCGTCACTGGCCCACGCGACCGCCACCAAAGAAGGTTCGGGTCAACGACGGGCTGACTCCTCACCAAGATGCACCCCATGGTAGGTAGCGCCTCCCAGTACCAGCCCGACGGAGCCCAGTCCCGGACATGGCCCATCTGGTCAAGCAGGCGTCCTCCACCGAGTCAACGACGAGGATGCGGGATAGGCATCATCGACGTCGATGCGGGAAAAATTGCTTTAATTAAAAAATAACAACAAATGTGACATCTTCAACTAGTTTTATTAATTCAACTAGTTCTTACTAAAAATAAACTTAATATAAAAAAATAAACTAGTATCTAATTAGTACCTAGTTCTTACTAACTAATTTGTACCTAGGAACTACTGCCCTAATTACCATCTAATTTGATGAACCTAGGGTGTGGAAAGTGGTAGCGGATATTCCAATTATCCAACTTAAAGTGAAATAAGTGGTCAAATTTTACTCGTTTTATGATTCATCTTAGAAATTTGATTTGTTTCCACCCTTACATGAACTCTAACTAATTTGAGCCGCATCCGCATCCAATTCGTTTCCACCCTTACATGAACCATAACTAATTTGATACAACTAAAATTTGAAGAAGCCTTTGGCAGAGGTAGGGGAGAGGGAGGAGCAGGCGTGCTCACCTCGAGTGCCTGCGGCGAGGGAGGGGCAGGCTGCGTCGAGGTCGGGGTCGGGGCGCGGGTGTGCGGTGGAGGGCGGCGTCGAGGTCGGGGGCGGGGGCGGCGTCGAATCCGGGGTTGGGGCGGCATCGAGGGTGTGCGGAGAGTGTGCGGCGGCCGACGGGCGACGATGGCGGCGGCGAGAGCGGAGGATTGGATTTGGGGGAAGTGGCCGTGGGGAAGGCCGAACCCCGTGGTTAAGTCAGAAGTAGCAGTAGCGCGTTCCAGAAAGCGCGATACTTCTAAGTTAGCTACAACTCTTTCTGGGATACGGGCTACTGCTACTCCTTTCTTTTTTTCCCCTTTTCATTTATTTTTTTTCACATTTTATCTTTTTTCCTTTCACCTTCTTCAATTTCTTTCATTTTCAATTACTTTTCTATTTGCTTTCCATTTAATTTTATATCCTTTAGTAGTAGTGAGTTTAGAATAAAACGCGCTGCTACAAAGCAAGTAGCGGTAGTGCGGTTCGATATAGATTGCTACTAATATGTGTAGCCTATCGGCTAAGCCATGGGAATTTTAGTAGTAGCGTGTTTGGAATAGGGCGCGCTACTGCTAGAACTTTATCTGTAGCGCGGTTTGCACAGGCACGCTACTGCTACTTAGCTCCAACGTGCTTTTTTGACCCGCGCTACTACTAAAGTTCTGTGTATAAGGTTTTCCCTAGTAGTGCAAAACCGTGCCTTTCGCGGAAGGAAAAAACAAAAAATGTATTTATTTATTTTTTCGTTTTCGAGAGGCACAGTCGTGACTTCCGCGAAAGCACAACCGTGCCTCTCGCGGAAGGAAAGACAAACAGAAAACGCGTTTTTTTTTCATTTTCGAGAGGCATGGTCGTGACTCTCGCGAAAGCACAACCATGCCTCTCACGGAAGGAAAAAACAGAAAATGAGTTTTTTCCGTTTTCGAGAGGCACAGTCATGATTCTGGTGAAAGCAAAATCGTGCCTCTCGCGAAAACAAAACCGGGACTCTCGTGAAAGAAAAAAACGCATTTTTTCAACCAAATTTTTTTAAAATTTTTTTAATGCAAAAGCTAAGAAAGACCGGTGAAATACCAAAACGTCAAAAAAAACCAAAAAGACCCGTTTAGAAAGCTGAAAACGCGTGCGAAAAAATAAAATAAAAAAATAAAATCCAGAGGGAGCGTCCAGAGCACGACACGTGATGGGCGACTGAGAGTGTGCCAAGTAGCGCTATCGTTGTGAGGCCCCTGAAGGAGCGCTCATCAACTAGTTGCTCCCTCTTAGATCAGGCCGGGTCCTGAGGGTGTGCAACCCGTGCCCCCACACAGGGTCCCCAAGTTTTAGGGGCCTCAAAACTTTTATGCATTAGTATTAATATTAGGCTTCATTACTTCACTAGCGATAAGATGATGGGCCTCTTGTTCTCTCGTCAGCGTCTGGGCCTCCTGGCGCGCAGGTCCTGATAGTGATCCCCTTCTCCATCGTTTCCTCGTGCGCATGCGGCGGCGGCTTGGGCCAGCGACCCAGCGTGATAATCTTGATCTTAATTCTTGAGGTTGCTGAAGAAGGCAGCGAGTGGATGGTAGGAACAACACCTGGCACTCGGCAGGAAAGCAGGCAAGTTCGCACCGTCTTCAATTTCTCAAGCGTTATTGCGTGGACAGCCGGTGATTCCGTGAGCCCTTCACCTTCATTATGAGTTATAATTTTGATCTTGTATGTAGTATTGCTGATGCTTTGTAGCTAATTTTGTTATTTCATCAATTAGGTGTTTGGCATTACAAGATCTGAGTCATGTCTTCACTTAGAAAACATGAATCTGGTTACCAAAAGCGTTTGAAGAAACAAAAAATCTCGGAATTAACTCAGTCTCAGTTTGGAGATATGGATGAGTTTGTTATAAAAAAAACACAAGTATCCTTGGATATTAATCACTTGATCAAGAGTACGCAGGTTACAGTAATGTTGAAAATGATACTAGCACTGGAGATGACCGGACGGAGACAGAAAATAATGATAACATCGAGCCTACAAATATTGATGGCAACTTGAATACTTCACCTACTGCTGATGTTGGTGATGCTTTTCATCTTGATTTTATTTCAAGCAACACTAAAAGAATGATGTTATTTAAGTGAAGACTTTACAACCGAGAATAGGTAGGATTCTTGATATTTCCCATTACTATGAAAGAAAGATATTATGATCTGAATATTATTATAGTTATATATTTATATAGTTTTTTAAGTGAGGCACGGGCCTCAGATTTTGTCAGCCCAGCCTTGTCTTAGATGCATTTTCCATGTCTGCTTTCTGGTGATTGATCGATCACATGCACTCTTGCATCTTTTGGAGTTTTCTAGTACTATTTTGGTTTGCGTGTACTTTGGACATGGGATCATTGGGATCCGAGTGCTCTCTTGTCTCTGTTGACTCGATGCGCCATGATCATTTTCATGGGGTGGGTGGGGTAGCAGCCTAGCAGGCGTGAAAAGAGATCGAGTGAACTCAGATCAATATATGACAATGGTGTCAGTGACGAATCGGCATACAAGTTCGTCAATGCAGTGATAGGTCTGTTGGTTTCACGATTAATTCATTTTAGTTGCATCAGTGAAGAATTGGAGGAGGAGCCACTCTTTTTTTTTTTTTGACATCAGAAGGAGGAGCCACTTAGAGCATCTACAGTTGGACTTGACAAATCGGATCCCTCAAATGCCCGCGGACTCGACCGGACGCGTCCACGGACAGTAACAAGTCATGCCTCAAATATTTGAGTCTACAACCAGATATCTCAAATTAGAAATCTCAGATCCATATTATTACATGC
>NC_041393.1:618276668-618302724 GCF_002162155.2 Triticum dicoccoides | reverse complement strand
GAATCGGCATACAAGTTCGTCAATGCAGTGATAGGTCTGTTGGTTTCACGATTAATTCATTTTAGTTGCATCAGTGAAGAATTGGAGGAGGAGCCACTCTTTTTTTTTTTTTTGACATCAGAAGGAGGAGCCACTTAGAGCATCTACAGTTGGACTTGACAAATCGGATCCCTCAAATGCCCGCGGACTCGACCGGACGCGTCCACGGACAGTAACAAGTCATGCCTCAAATATTTGAGTCTACAACCAGATATCTCAAATTAGAAATCTCAGATCCATATTATTACATGCAACGTGAAACCTAATTTAAGTGGAGCTCTGTTTTCGTTGTGCCATATTCGGCGGCCGGCTTCCCCAGAGTGTTGGTCCGGTCGCCGACAAAGTAGAGTAGGGCATGGGCATGAGCCGGCTCACGGGACTCAAGGTGCCGCCGTCTCCCATCCGTACTCTTTCTCGTCGGAGTCCGGAACCCGGATGGTGCTGGTGGACGTCAGATCGATGATGGATCCATCATGGGATGAGTTGGCGACATCCACCATGACGCAGTTGCGGTGCATGGACTAGTGCATCATACAAAACGCCAGAGAATATGCGATTTCGCTTCGCCGACGTCCACCATCGTGAGGGCTGACGCCGCCTCTTGCTCTCGCTGCCTCGCACGGCGGGCACGTCACGCCATGTTTGCGTAGGACGACGCCCATGGTGCGTCCATGGCCTCGGCGTGCCAAGGGAGGGGTTGCACGTACAGACGCCAGACTGACTGCACCACCTCCGGTGAGGCAGCAACGACAAACAAAGCGCCAGATCCATGCATCATTTGAACGGACACAGTGGATTCACGACGAAAGGAGTCTGAGCGCTGCCTCACTCGGGCCTCCTCCCGGGAGCGGCGGAGCGCAAGCCGGACGGCCATCACATCATCGGGGCCGTGTGGGATGAGATCGGGGTCGATGGATCTGGAGATGAAGGACTCGGATCCGCTGCCCCCCATACTGGAGAAGGTCGGATGAGAGGTTGAATGCTGTTGGAGAGTGGAGGGAAGTGGCTAGGGTTTGGTCCGACAAGCGAATGAGTAGGAATATATGTGGGGTTGGGTGGGCCTGCATGGGCCGGGACGACGTGCGGATGCGCCCAGGCTATTCACCTCATATTTAGGTTGGACATGAGAGATGCGAGTCAGTCCGAGCATTTGAGATGCCTTTTTGGGTTTGCATTTTTGTGATGGATCAATGACCGGGTGATCCGTCCGGACATTTCACATGGGTTTAAGACGTCCGGCTGCATATATTCCTATTACTAGATGATACCCCGCGCGTTGCCGCGGGAACCTTGTTAAAAAATGTATCGTTAGGTGCTACACAATCAACTAAAACTAATGCAAGACAATGTAGAATTATCCTCGATTTGTTTATTTTCAAAATTAAGCATAAAGCATGTAACAATATGATGTAGTGCAAATCTTAAAATTATAGTACAAAATGTTATTTTCTTGCAAAAAGTAATACTTAACTACTTAGGTTCTCCAAGCATTCAACACAGGCCGTCCATGACAATACAAAAAATTGACACATTTGACCAAATCCGGAGCCAATAAAGCAACACTGGAAATACAAAAAAAAATCAATACATATACTGTTTGTACTTGAGTTGATAACTTAAAAAAAATATTACCGAGACAACCATCTCCTTTTTCACCTGTTCTGCACTATTATCAATCTTGCCAACCATCCCCCTCTTTTGCTACAAACGAATAGATACTCATAAGCATCATTATTAGTGGGAACAAATATTTTTACATGCATTTACGCATGTAAGCATAAAATGAAACAACCATTTTGCCTTGCCGATATTGGCTATCTGGATCCATTCTCCATATACCCAGTGTAAGCTAGTGTAACAGTACTTGAAAGATGTGAAACATGTATCGTATGATTAGAGTATCGATTGCACTTTCTTCACACATAAAATTAAACTGCAAATTGTTAATTTCCAGAAAATGGTGTACTGAAAAAGTGTGAAGTCAATAAATAGAACATGAGTTGAGGAGTGGCGGTTGATGTTCATATGGCAGCATGGATATTTCTTTTCTTGTTTTACAACACCATGTGTAAAGGTGAAATATCGTGGTCATCAGCATATATTGGGTATGTCGTCGACTCATGGATATGAAGAAAATAGTAGGTGGATGGCATTAGTGACAAAGGATATCAAGGATTTAAGTCAGTACGTTTGCACATGTACTCAAAAGCAACACACTTGTCTTCAACGGCGAGAGTAATAAGTTGTTACTAAGGACATAAATTTTTTAAGATTTGGGTATCAACAGGGACTGCACATATTCTTACAGGGTAGCTGTAGAGACCACAATTCAAGTAGAAGGAATCATATACCACAATGAAGTACTAAACTGTAGTCAGGACATGACTTGTCTTCTTTGTACAAATAATATTGTTCATATATAGTTTTCACCTAAAACTTTGAGGCAGCTCACATGAAAATATTTTGCTCTGTCAAAACTCTGACGTGTTGCTGCATGAAATGACCAGAGACTAAGATTTAGTTAGAAGCAACCCACAAATAAGTTAGTTAGGAACCCAAATAGCATGCCAGAACGGATTCTGGCAATCTGAACTTTCCCATATTCCTGAATTTTTTTTTTCTGTTGCGGGGACCGGAAAATTGCCTCCACTGAAAGATTCCAAGTTGTATGATGCATGTGAATGACAAACTTGCATAAAAGGAATATCCTGATGTTCCTGATTAATTACGTGCCAAAACATGAAGAAATCATATTGCGGAAGTAATCTGCGTAAATCATCGTATCATATCTAAATTGATTACTTTTCCTAATATCAAACCAGAAAGATAGTAAGTAAAATAATTTCCCAACCAGGATGCAATCTTGATTTCATAATTCCAAATCAATCATTTTTTAGGGGACTTCTGATCGATCTAGCTGCAACCGAACGAAGATCCTTCGACGTCCAGACCTTGTCGCCTCCCGCTCTTGGTGTCTCTCTCTCGGACTTGTCTGGTTACCATCAGAGCATAGGAGGACCTCCCTATGGTATATGGCCGCCACAAGCAGAATATGAGAAAAAACGAATGGAAATTTAGTAGATCTAACCCTCACAACATGCTCCTTCTTTCTCCCGTCAGACAGAGGCCACCGCACTCCGCCATGCTCCCTTGATCTCTCTCGTCTTTCCCACTCAGATCCTTCTAGCCGCGGCAGGTGAAAGTATCCGAGCAACAGAAGGCGAGGGCATTGGGACTGGATCGTCTACAATCGAGTGGGGAGGCTTGAAGATATCCGAGGGAGAGAAGATGAGACGTGCAGACCCAAGAGTGCGTCTCGGCTCTTAAAGAGTAGACTTATCTCGTCGGTTTCAGAAGACAAAGAGGAACCGATGTGTACTACAATGATTAAATCACAGAATTTGTTTAGTGGGATTTTTGCTGAGGTGGCAGATTTGCTGAGGTGGACCGATGATGACATGGTTGCACGTGGTTGGATGCTGATGTGTCTATGCTGCATGTTTAGAAAAATCAAATAGTAGGGGTGAACTTCTTAAGTACTCCAGCGAGAGATAGCGGCTGGATTCTGCAAACAACACAACACTCTCACGCATGGATACAAAAATCCAGCGAGAGATAGCGGCTGGAGCAGGGCCGGAACATGTGCGATCCATGCCTCGTGCCCCCGCCGAGGCCAGTGCAAAGTTGTTTTGCTCCGATGTTCGATCGGAGCTTCAAGCACGCGTGCATCGAAACACCATACGTGCGTGGAGCCTCCATACTTGGTCGCTTTTGACCAAGGAAAGCCAAAAAAGAAGGCGACAGAGAAAAGAATTAGCCCGTACGTACGTGCAAAGATATATACGTATTTTTGCTAACTTTTTCGTGCGCCCATCGACCACCTGGACTTTTTTTTTAAAGGAATGCCATCATGGCTAATTTTATTAAAATTAAATCACGTTTACATCGTCAATCAACAGCGGCAAAATAAAACTAGATGGATCATCAGCCCACACACAACTATCTAGCCTACATTCATGTGCAAGTGTATGCGCTACTCGATTTGCTTCCCTTGGACAGTGCATAAATAAGATTCTGTCAAAAGAGCTCGCCTGAATACGAATGTCTTCGAATATTGGAGCAGCAACTATCGCAGAGAACCGCCTTCCAGAATAGTATCAATAATTCCTGCACAATCAGACTGAATAACTAATTTCTGACAGCCTATTTGATTTGCAAGATGAATACCATCTAGAACTGCTTGAGCTTCAGCTGTTGCCCCGTCAAGCGCAAAAGGAATGAGCTTGGATCCCGCGCCTACAAATCTTCCTTTATCATCTCTAATTACCACACCTGTAGCTCCTGACCTCATATTAATATCGTACTTCGCATCAACATTTACAGAGGCAAAGCCCTCAGACGCCCGATGCCAAGTACTTGATCTTGGCTGAATCTCTTTCCCTTGAGCTTTCGAGAAACTAGATACCAAGACTTGAATTGACATCGCCACTTGTGATAAAGATTGCACAGTTTCTGCATGGACTGTCTGTTTTCGTCTCCACCAAATATACCAAGCGGCTGTTATGATTGTTTCTCTCAAAAACTTTACTGATGCATCAACTGGGACCCTGAACTTTCCAGCCATCAGATAATCAAGCACTGCACTACCTGACCGGTCTATCTGACATGCTTCAGTAACCACCTCTATCAAGCCAATTCTCTGCCAAATACCTTTTGCTTCCTCACACTAAAAAATAACATGTTTTATGTCTTCACAATATCTCTTACAGATCGGACACGTACTGTTATTCATTATGTGGCGGTTAACCAGAACATCATAACATGGAAGAATCCCATGGAAACATTTCCAAGTAAAAATTTTCACTTTTGCTGGAACAGCGCACTTCCAAAGATCTCTCCAAATCGTGTTCAAACCTGAAGATCCCGTTCCATCAGATCTTTGCAAGGAGATACCAAAAGTAGATTCCCACTCCATGTGGTATGCAGAACGAACTGAAAATAAACTATTCTTACTGAATTTCCATGCCACAAAATCACCCATTCTATTCTGACTCAACGGAATTGCTAGGATTTGTCTTGCATCAATATCCCAAAAAATGGATCGAATTAAGTCAGCATCCCATACTCCTGAACTAGGATCAATCAGTTCATGGACATGTTTTAGCAAACAGTGACCTTTGGGCGTCAAAATCCTTCTGTTATTACTATACGGTAGCCATGCATCCTCCCAAATATCAATTTGCCGACCATCTCCGACACGCCAGATCGCTCCCTTATTAAATGTATTGAGCCCTGACAATATACTCTGCCAAGTAAAAGATGAACCTGATTTAAGTTTAGGATTGAGTATCTTGCCATCAGGATAGTACTTACTTCTCAAAACTCTTGCGCATAAGTTGTGCGGAGCCTCAATTAATCTCCATATTTGTTTAGCTAACATAGCTAAATTAAAACAGTGAGGATCTCTAAACCCCATTCCTCCTATCTCTTTTGGAACACAAAGCTTCCACCAGGCAAACCAGTGCATCTTCTTATTACTGATGTCATCGCCCCACCAACATTGCGCTATTGCATCAGTGATTCCTTTACATATATTTTTTGGAATCCTGAATACAGACATTGCATATGCTGGAAGAGCTTGGGCTACAACTTTAAGCAGAACCTCTTTACCTCCAATGGATAATGTTTTCTCTTTCCAACCTTGAACTAGTTGACAAACTCTATCCACCAAATATTGAAATTTGTCACTCTTGTCTGCCCCAACTAACAAGGGTAGACCCAAATATTTTTCTGACAATGCCTCCACTAAAATATTAAGAGTTGTGCACACCTCAACCCTTTTATCAACAGAAGTATTTGGACTGAAATATATGCTGCATTTAGCTTCACTTGCCATTTGACCGGACGCATTGCAATATGATTGCAGATTACCCTTTAATGTATTTGCATTAGCCACATCTGCTTTCATCAAAATCAAAGAATCGTCGGCAAATAGAAGGTGTGATACCGAGGGAGCATCACAACATACCTTCACCCCTTCGATTGCTCCTCTTTCTTCAGCATCCGACAATAAGGCTGATAAACCCTCTGCCACCAAAAAAATAAATATGGGCTAAGTGGGTCACCCTGTCGGAGCCCCCGTGATGGGATAAATCTTTCTGTTATCTGCGAATTAAATCTCACTGAATATGTAACAGATTTAACACATGCCATCATTAGTTCTACCCATCTCACATCAAATCCCATTCTCAACATAATTCCTTTAAGAAAGCACCATTCCACACGGTCATATGCTTTGTGCATATCCAATTTGACCGCACAAAGACCATGGTTACCCTTCTTCCTTTTAATTCTATGAACACTCTCATAAGCAACCAAAACATTATCAGTTATGAGTCTACCCGGGACAAAAGCACTCTGAGCCTCTCCAATCACCTCGGGTAATATACCTTTCAGCCTTTTAGCTAACATTTTACTTTTAACTTTGTAGACCACATTGCACAAAGATATTGGCCGAAACTGAGATAATTTGTCTGGTTTGTCCACCTTTGGAATTAACACTATTACCGTGTCGTTCCATCCTTCTGGTATAACTGCAGTATTAACCGCCTCCAATACCTCCTTCACCAAATCCTCTTCCAACATTACCCAAAAACGCTTATAAAAAGCTGCATGCAGTCCATCGGGACCCGGTGCCTTTAAATCACCTATATCAAAAAGAGCTTTTCTCACCTCCTCAGATGTAAATGGTGCGAGAAGGTGATCGTTCATGGACGGCATCACTCGAGGTTTCAGTTTATCTAGAACCTCCTCATTTGCTGCATTAACCTCGGATGTAAACAAGCCCGAAAAATAATCATTAATCAGAATGGCTAAAGAATCACCTTCAACTATGTTAACATTATCATCAAGCAACATTTTAATTAGGTTTCTTTTCTTCCTTGTTGTAGCAAAATGATGAAAAAAATTGGTGTTCCTGTCACCATGTCTCAGCCAATTCGCCCGCCCCCTTTGCAACCAGAATATTTCTTCTTGCTCAAACAGATCCTCTAACATCACCAAGATTTGTCTTTGTCTCTCCAAAGCTTCATCTGTCATAGGGCCCCTTCTTAACTCTTCTAATTCTCCTTTTAATTTTTCTATTCTTTTCCTGGGTTTTCTAAAGACCTTCCTATCCCACCTCTGCAGATCCCCATGAACTTGCTCGAGCGCTTGCATCATTGTTCTGGTAGAACACTTGGCCTTATTCCAAGTGCTATTCACAACCTCCTCCACAGTCGGCTCTTGTAGCCATCGTGCTTCAAAACGATTAGTAGCTTGTTTATTCTGTGATACATCTCCCTTAAAGTACTCTGTGTCCACAACAATTGGACGATGATCTGATTTCGTCATACTCTCATTAACCAACATAGCAAAAGGAAATAAATTTCTCCATTTTGACGAAGACACCGGTCTGTCCAGCCTTTCCCTAATTTTGCCACGTCTCCATTTATACTTATCACCCACAAATTCCATATCACTTAGGCCGCAATGATCTAGACAGTCCTGGAAATCTTGCATAAATCTCATGGGCCTTGGATTGCCTCCTTCCTTCTCTGAATTTAATAGAATTTCATTAAAGTCTCCTAGCACAAGCCATGGAATTTTAACCAACTCATGTAAGTCACATAAATTTGTCCATGTTCTCTCCTTCCAGTCCCAGTTCGGTTCACCATAAATCCCTGTGAACCTCCACTTTTTGTCACCTTCTACCATCACATCAATGTGATTATTTGTCACACTTAGTTCCACCATACTTATATGTCTACCCCACATCATTAGCAACCCACCACTCCCGCCATCACTCTCATTCACCAAAAGATGGACAAATCTTGTTCTCTTCAAAAGTTTCTCTGCCTTAGCTTTTGACAAATGTGTCTCAGACAGGAAACACACATCCGGTTTTGATTTCTTCTGAACATCAAGGAGCGCACGGACTGCCCGACCTGAATTCAGCCCGCGGCAGTTCCAACCCATGATCTTCATCGCTTCCGATCAGGCAAACCCAAGTTCAGTCTTCAGTAAAAAGTAGCAATCCTACAACGCATGCTTCAAAATCCAAAGATGAGGAAGCAGACATACGAATCTACTACTAGGACCCAAGGAGTATGGAGACCTGCAGTAGAGATTGAAAAACCAGCCACGCCGACGCAGTGTCGACCACCTGGACTTGGTTTTGGACGGTAGTTTCTCCCAGATAAAGATGCCGTCCATATTTGTACATATGGTATGGTTTTGTCATTTTGCTACACGTCGAAAGCAACATCTATGTCTGTCCCCGCGACGTTCTTGGCTCCATCCCAAGACATCTGTTATGGTTTTTTTTGTGAAATAACTCTTTTATTACTCAATCATATGGGATTACAATCTCGCGAGGCAATACATAAGATTTCATCAGGAGCTGAGCCGAGCCAAACCATGGTTCGATCCTGCCCACTACCAAAAATAGCCATGGCATGACTAACACAATTGCCCGAGCGGCGGATATGGGTAATAGAAGAGTCCCGTCCCCCCATACTTTGCTTGATCTCTCCAATCATAAAGGCATATCTTGAAAAGTTGCGACCCGCATCCTTGACCATTTGGACGGCCTCGAGACGATCAGACTCGACATCTATAGGAAGAGAGCTCCATTGCAACGCCAAATTGATGCCCTCCTTGATGGCCAATATCTCAGGCTCGAGTACATCTTCACAATTGCAAACAAATCTGCAAGCGCTGAAGATAATATTTCCAACATGATCCCGCAACACCATACCAGTTCCCGCATTACCATTCAAGACAGAACCATCCGTATTTAGCTTCACTCTTCCTTCGCTTGGGGGGATCCAAGGGCTAATGTTTTGTATCTGTACATCGTGGACCACGCTCAATTCTAGGAGGCACTGAGCAGGAACTATGTTGCCCTTGGCATAATCAGCATCTTGGTTAGCGGTCAAGCTTGCCAAAGAATTCAAATAACTCTCCAAGAACCGGGCAGATACATCCACAGGAGGAGCCGGCTTTGCATGGACAACTTCGTTTCTGACGTGCCAAATTCTCCATAAGAGCATAATTAAACGGACACGCTATTGTACTTCAGCTTCGCAGATTACCTGGATGAACCATTCATCATGTCGTTTTATATCTGTGAGTTTGGGAAGCTCCCACATCGTCGCCATTGCACACCAAAGCTGCTGAGCATTATCACATGCACAAAACACATGAAACGAGTCCTCAACTTCTCTACCACAGACTGGGCAAGTGTCCCGTTCCTCCAAGGTTCTCCGCTTCTTGTTCTTCCACGTCACCAGAGAGTTTGTTGCTAATCGCCAAGCAAACGACTTAACCTTAGGCGGGGCCGGACAAGACAAGATATGCTTCCACACTTCCCTGCTACTATCGGCAACAGAGCTCAACGAAGGGATCGATGGATGTAGTATTTCATTTGCAGCAGCCAATAAGCGCTCTTAACTGTGAAAACTCCACTCCTCTCAGGCGCCCACGCCAGAAAATCCTCCCCAAGACATGGCGAGGGGTTTATCTTGCAGATATGTGCCATGTCAGTCGGTAAGAAGAATTGTTGGAGCTTTTGAAAATCCCAGTTGCCATTGTGATCAAGTAACTCAGCCACCCATCTTAGGATGCATCGGCCTCTTCTAGAAAGCAGAGAGTTTGTGTTGCCTCTCATTAACCATTGGTCACGCCATATTCTCACATTCTGGCCATTCTCTATGCGCCACATAAGCCCTTTCTTTAGCAACTCAAGCCCATGACAGACCCCTTGCCATGACTGAGAGGGGTTACCCGAAAAAACAGTATCCTCTAGCCTCCCATTCGGGTAGTATTTTGCCTTTAGCAACCTTGCACACAGACTATCAGGATGGATCAGCAATCGCCACGCTTGCCTTGCAAGCAATTCTTGATTAAAGAGTCTGAAATCCCTAAATCCAAGCCCTCCTTGTGCTTTTGCTCGCAACATTTTCTCCCAAGCATACCAATGTGTTTTACGCTTTCCCTTCTCTGAACCCCAAAAATAGTTGTGGATCATGCGGTTCAAATCATCAAAGACACCTAGTGGTATATTAAAAACACTCATAATAAAGGTGGGGATCTCCTGCGCTAGAGATTTTATCAACGTTTCCTTCCCAGCCTGTGTTGGATGCCCATCAAACGCAAACAACCTTTTACTAACTTTCTCCTGCAGATTTTGAAGCTTGCCTTTGGTAAGCCGGCCATCCGGCGTTGGTAAGCCCAAATATTTCTCCTCAAAACCCGAGCTGACCACCTCCAACACACCCTTTATTTCAGCTGCTATACTTGTCGGGAAAGAATCTCCAAAAAGGATAGAGGATTTTGCCGGATTCAATAGTTGGCCCGTGGCTTGCTCATAAGTCTTAATAATTTGCTTAATAGTGTTCGCCTATTGCCCAGTGGCCTTAAAGAATGAGAGAGTGTCATCTGCGAATAATAGATGTGATATTCCAGGGGCTCTCCTCGTGATCTTCAACGGGGACAACTCAGCTGAGTTTATTCCATTGTTAAACAGAATTGACAAACCATCAGCCACCAGTAGAAATAAGTATGGGGATAAAGGATCACCTTGCCGTAGTCCACAAGACAGTGCAAATGAATCAGAGATGGCTCCATTAAGTTTTATTGAATATCTCACCGAGGTTATGCATGACATTACCAGTCAACCCACCGATGAGCAAAGCCAAGCTTTTGCATCATTTGCTTAAGGTAATCCCAATCAACTCGATCATCAGCTTTGGATAGGTCCAGCTTATAGGCACAAAAACTCCTTGTAGGATCCTTTTCCTACTTGATATGATGAATACATTCAAAAGCAATCAAAGAGTTATCCGTTATCATTCTCCCAGGAATAAAAGCACTTTGCGTGGGGGAAATAATCCCATCCAACACCAGCCTCAACCGGTTAACAAGGCACTTGGAAACCACCTTATAGATTACATTACAGAGGCTAATTGGCCGGAAATCTGTAATCTTAACAGGGTTCTTAATTTTTGGAATTAGGACTATATTCGTGATGTTTACCTCAGCCTGCATTACTCCTATCCGAAAAAACTCCTGGACCGCTGCCACAATAATCTCCTTAATAGTGCCCCAATTCCTCTGGAAAAACCGCGCCAGAAATCCATCCGGGCCCGGCGCCTTTAAAGGCCAGATTTGAAATAAAGCATCCGAAATCTCCTTCTTAGTAAAATCAGTACACAAAGATGCGTTTGTATCTTCATCAATAACAGATTGAACTAGATTAATGATTGGGCTTGGATCAACCGAAGGAACAGAAGTAAAGATGTTCTTGAAGTAATCCATTGCTGCTCGGCCCATAGCTTCCTCCCCTGTGAAGACCCGACCACTAGTGTCTTCTACTTTTTTTATACGGTTCTTTCTAGCTCTCCACACAACCTTTGATTGAAAAAAATTTGTATTTCGGTCCCCTTCCTTGAGCCAAGTAATACGGGATCGTTGCATCCACATTAACTCTTCTCTGTAAAGTAACTCATTCATTTTATTCGTTACCTTACGAATCTCACATCTGTCTTCATTCATCAACATGAGTTCCTCAAGTTGTGTCCGTGACTTCTCAATTTCCTGAGCTACACTGCCAAAGTTTTCCTTACTACACTTGCACAACGTTTTCATAGTATCCCTTAAAGCCGCATGCACATCCCCTAGGGATGCCTTCTCTCCCGCCTCCAGCCAGGCCTTCGCAATCAAGTCCTGGAGCGCAGGGTCTCTTTCCCACATAATCTCATACTGCCTATGCCTTGGCTTAGTTGGCCTATCACCCACATCATCACAACACACATGAACAGGCACATGATCCGAACAGGGGGAAGCAAGGTGGTGTACGAAGGTGTTAAAGAAAATATTCCTCCAAGCCGGATTCACAACCGCCCTATCCAGATGAACTTTCACGTTTGCGTGCCCGCTTCTCTTATTATGGTATGTGTACGGGACACCAGTAAAACCCAGATCGGCCAAGTCACACGTCTCCAGGACAACCCGGAATAATTGCATCCGAACTGGTGCTCTCGTGTTTAGAGAAAAATGCTCGAAATCCCACATACATTCATTGAAGTCACCCACCACCAGCCATGGTAAATCTGAATTGGCAGAAAGGTTCTGCATCAAAGACCACATAAGAGGCCGATCCTCCACCCGCGGTTCACCATACACACAAGTCAGTCACCACGGTTGTTCATCCGTCCCAGCATGTACATGAACATCCATACAACGGGCATTTGAGAATTTAACATCCACCGTCAGATCCTCGTGCCAAAACAGTGCCAAACCTCCACTATTACCACTAGAATCAACACCATCAAAGCCCTTCAGGCCCAATCTTGAGCGATGCCTCTTCATCTTGCTAGCAGACTGTCTTGTCTCACACAAAAACACGAGTGGGGGAATGCAACTTGACCAAAGTCGCGAGTTCGCGAACTGTCCGAGAGTCCCCCCCCTGCAGTTCCAACTTAATAGATTCATTGCTCCCGGCGGTCCTCCACCGAGGAGGCCGCCAATCCACTAGTTGATGTAATGTCAATAGCAACACCATCGTCTGTCTTAAACTTCTTGCGATTCGCATTCTTCTATGGTGTACCAATATCTGAACTACTAGGTATATCCGACCCCTCAAACTGATCCACCTTTTTTTATGTAAACCCCGCGGGAACAATGGCCCCAATCTCTACTGGAGCCACCTCCACAGCCACTGGTACTGAGGCCGTATGGGCGTCATCTGGACCTCTTTTGCGAACAATCAGTGCATCCTCCCAAGCTTCCGGTCTGGACCCATTCAACTCAGGGTTTACCCCAAGACCTGGTTCACTCTGTGAGCTAGAAGCATTATACTGCCAGCTCGTGTGCATGTGCTCACCATATGAACTGTTAAACTAGGGTTATCAAGCATGCATGTCCCTCCCAAAGCCCCGGCCCCGGCGGCGAAGACCTGCTAGTCCTCCTTTCCTTCCACCAGCTTCGGCATCATCGTCCTCACCACCAGCGCCCGGGCCATGACCCGAGCCACGCCCAGCACCTCTAGCCGGGTTTCTACTACCACCAGCACCTCCGGGAGATGACATCATAAAGGAACCCCACTCCATATCCTTCTTATCATGCTCCCCCAAACCACACTCCTCATGCCAATGACCAAGTAGGCCACACATAAAGCAAAACACAGGGAGCTTTTCAAACTTGACTTGGTAATATTCAGTCTCGCCCCCTTTTGTAAAACCCACAAACCTCGTCAATTTCTTGGCTACATCAAGTTTCACCCTAGCTCTGATGAACTCACCAATAAAACCATTAGGGAGAACGATCTGCACCTCCATAACCTCGCCTATGCGTTGCGCCATGTTCTTCACAAATTGTTCCCTCTTCAGCACCATATCTGGTAGCTTATGTATCTGGCATCAAGTTTCGATCTTGTCCAACTTGACATATTCCGGGTTCTTAAAACCATCATATTCTGCTATGATCAAAGCCATCGCCTTGAAGTCCCAAGGACCCTGGTGCAACACCTTATTCCAATCCGCCAGACAATTGAACTGTATCGAGATAAGGTTGGAATTTATCCTTCTCCAGACTACATCCCTCGTGGGATTCCATGCCGCTTTCATGTCTGCGATCAAGGCCCCCTGACCAAAGGATTTTGTGGTCAGAACCCTAGCCAGCGCAAGCCACTTCGGTTTCTCCTCTGGATCCTCCGCCTCCTCCTTCTAGACAAGATTATCCCGCTCGTCATCCTGCAGATGCAGTCGTTCCAGCAACACACTTGGATCTTCCATGTTGTTCGCCCGTGAACCACTCGCCTTCGTTGCCATTGCCGCAGCCCAACACAGAGCCTTCCGTAACCCTAGCCCCTTGGCCAAGAGACAGCAAGTCGGTCGAGAAGAGAGAGCCACCTTCCAAACCAGCGCGAGTAGCACGAGATCAAGATCGATCCTCAAGCAGAGGGATCGGATCTACAAGAAACTCCCGGCGGCAATGCCAGGAGGACAGGGGAACCCTAGGCCTCGAGCGCTAGGGGAAAAGCCTCCTAACGAGTGATTGTTCGGCCCTTATATGGGACGGCATATATTTTTCATGTTTTAAAAAAATGTTCGGAATTCGAATTTTTTCATGTTTTAAAAAGTTGGAATTCAAAATTTGATTGAAATTTCAAAAAAACATCAGAATTTTAAAAAAATGTGCAAGAATTCAAAAAATGTTCGTAATTTGCATTTGTTGTTCACCTTTTTGAAAAATATTGGAAACTTTAAAAAAAAAATCAAAAATTCAAAAAATAATGTTCACTATTTTTTGAATTTTCCTTCACAACTTCTAAATCACGAACTACGTTTAGGCGCTATAGAATTTTTACAAGCTGCAGTGGACCAATGCAGCGTGGCATTAGTTGGCTTGCCTGCCAATGGGCCATCCCAGTTTGCTGCCCGCCTGTGCGTGCTGGTGCTAAACGATACAGAATGTGTCATATAGGAGGACCCCGCCTCCACGGGACTCCTATTGAGCACGTAGGGCGCTGTCGAGCACCCACGCGCATACCTCCCTCGTGCGCTGGTAGTCAGATGGGCCAACACATTTCACGACTTTTTCTGTCGATTTTTCCTTCTTTTCGTTCTTTTTTCTATTTTTCTTTTTTCATTTTCTCTTCCCTTTCTTATTATTTTTATGTTTTATTTTTATTTTATTTTTCCTTCTTTACTTTTTCACTTTTGTTTATGAATTTTATTTCCAAATTCGTAAACATTTTTTTGTTCATCAAATTCAAAAAAATTTATCAATGTAAAAACATGTTCATCAATTCAAAAACTATTTATTGAATTCATTTTTTTCATTGGGATTGAAAAAATGTTCATTAAACTTCGTTTTGTGTGCAGCAAATTAAAAAAAGTTCATCAAATTTGAAATTTGTTTGAATTTTTCAAAAAATGTTCATAAATATGAAATTTGTTCATCCATTTTTTCAACAAAAATTGTCGAATACAAAGTTTGTTCATCAAGTTAAAAAAATGTTTACCAAAAAATGTCCATGAAAATTGTTCATCAAAATAAAAAAATTGTTCATAAAATTTTCAAAATTGTTCATTCTTTTGAAATCCCAAACGTTTTTTGAATTCTAGAAGTTTTTTTGAATTCGGTAAAAAAATTTGAATCCGTGAACGTTTTTGAAAGTCAGAATTGTTCCTAAAATCTTAAAGAAAAAAATAGGAGGGAACCTTGCTCCCCACATGGGCCGGCCTAGGAGGGCGTACAGAATGCTCCCGGCCTCCACTTATACCAAAGTTGTTCTTCAACACGAAGGAGAAGGCAAAAAATCCAACCCGGTAGCCCCCGTAATCATCCGTCTTCCACACGAAGAAGTCATACATCTCTATGTCCGTCGCTAACACGAACACGAGTGGGGAACTGAAAAACCAATCCACCGCCGCTTCCGCCCCACTCCATCGTTTTTCCCTCTCTCATATCTCGTTGCTTCAGCCGTGAATTTCTGCTCTATGTATGATTTTACTTGTTGCTTTAGAATGGTCAATTAGTATGCTTGGAATCAAATAAAAACATTACATTGGTATACTTGGAATTTGTGCTCTATGTATGATTTTACTTCTTGCTCTAGAATGAGGATTAACAATCTTCCTTTTCAATATGAGTTTAATGATAATAAAACCTTGGATTCTTACGCTAATGTTGTATATGATTACTATGACGTGAAACAAATAGAAGAACTTGTTGCTTTTAAGGGTGCTTGTGAAATTGTTTCTTTGCTTGAAAATATGATGATGCACTTTACAAATCTAAAAATCTTGCCATACTTAAATATTACTATGAAACTATGGATATAATGGTCATATTAATTATTTTATTGAGAGAATGTCTGCTGCCCTAGAAGAGATTAATATTTTGCTTGAATATATAGAAGAAGAAATTGCTGAAATCGTGAGCTCATTAGATGAAAAAGATGAAGAGGGGAGTGAAGGACATAAGGAGGAAGAGTGGATTGATCACACGTGCCCATTGTCGGTGTCAGAACTAGCAGATCTCGGGTAGGGGGGCCCAAGTTGTATGTCTGAGGATCAATGATATCAATGGACAAAGGGACACAATGTTTACCCAGGTTCGGGCCCTCTTAAAGGTGGTAAAACCCTACGTCCTACTTGATTGTATTCGGTGAGTATATGGGTTACAAGAGTTGATCTACCTCGAGATCGTAGTGGCTAAACCCTAACTTGTCTAGCCTATGAATATTATGATTCTGCCTCCGGTCTAAGCCCTCCAGTTTATATAGATACCGGAGGGGCCTAGGGTTGTATAGAGTCGGTTTACAGAGAAAGGAAATAGCATATCCAAACACCTAATCTTGTCGTTCACGCATACAGGAGTCCTAACCGGACATGCGAGGTGGTCTTCTTCCTTTATCTTCACAACCCATCAGTTCGGCCCATATTGAATAGGCCGGATGCCTGAGGACCCCCTAGTCCAGGACTCCCTCAGTAGCCCCTGAACCAGTCTTCAATGACGACGTGTTCGGCATGCGGGTTGTCTTCGGCATTGTGAGGCGGGTTCCTCTCCTTCAATAACATACATCAGCTTTCCCTTATAAAATAACTGTATCCGGCTCTGTATAATTAACATAACCCTTAGCCGCGAAAGCAAAATCTAAAAAAATAGGAATAGTGTCTTTACTGACAACTTTTTTTGGCGAAGCGTCACACTTGACTCTTCAGTATTTTGAATCGTTTTCACACTCCCCATTTCATGTTTCGAGGTCGAGCCCCCTTGCCCATCTTGTCAAAACAGAGATCGTTCCCACTTATTATGGGATTCTCATCAATGGGATTTGGGTAACCCAACCGCTCCTGGCACACACTCTCATTGGGAATAGGCGAGGTTTAAGGCTTAAGTGGGGGGCGGTTGGCATTTTCACCGCCTATAAGAGGGCAAAGATTCCTCCTTTCTTCCCCACGCCTTCCTCTAGCCCTTGTCTTCCAGTCTCTCAAGCTCCAGTGCCCAAAAAAGATCCCATCTTCCTCACCGCCACCACCCTCTCTAGCCATAGCCGGGTCAGGCTCAAAGGGCAAGTGGGAGGCATCCTCCGTCACTGAGAAGGACATGAAGGAACTCCGGAGCGCGGGGTACCTGTCCGCGACCATCGCGCACAGGCTACCCGAAAAGGACCAAGTCATCCCCACTCCGGCGCCCGGCGAAAGGGTTGTCTTCCTCCTCCATTTTCCTCAGGGGGCTAGGGTTTCCCCTCCACCCCTTCGTCCGTGGCCTTATGTTCTACTACGGGCTAGATTTCCATGATCTAACCCTGAATTCTTTCCTCCACATATCAGCATTCATTGTCGTGTGTGAGGCTCTGCTCCGCATCCCACCACACTTCGGCCTGTGGCTTAAGGTCTTCAATCTAAAGCCGAAGATGGTCGACGGAAAGCATGCGGACTACGGCGGGGCCATGGTAAGCAAGTTGCCCAACGCCACATGGCCCAAGGGGGTTTTTCATCGAGACCGTCAAGGTCTGGCAGCAGGAGCGGTTCTACATAATCGAACCCCGCCGCGCCAACTGGGTGGCAATTCTGGAGTTCAGGTCCAGACCTCCCACAAGGCTCAGCTCATGGACACTAAGGGCCTCAATTGGGGGTCCCAGACGGAGGTGGAAATGCTGCAGAAGTGCATCACCAATGTGCTGGGAAAAAATATCGGCCTCACCAATGTGTTGCGGATCATGCTCTTCCGCCGCATCCTCCCCTGCCAACGCCGGACCTCCCCCTTGCGGGAGTTCAATCCGGAGGAGCCGCGGACCCTGAAGCGCTTCTTCGGCACTATGCACGAAGAGATATGGAACTTCTCTTCAAGTCCCAGAAGAGCTGGCCTGTGAAGACCGAGGACATTGGGCTCGACATCGAGAATCCGGCCTCAGAGGTAATTATTAGCTTTTCTGAACACATATTCGGTCAATGTGTCACTGAATAGAAATATTATCAGCTCCCTTTCTTACAAGGCTGGATAGCAAAGGCGGAGCGGATCGATAGTCTGGCTTTGCTGCTAGAGGGCCCACCCACTACCCAGCTGACAGAGATGCTGGTCCCAGCGCCCTTCAGGCGCTGGAGAAGAAGGGCAAGTAGAAGGGCAAGGAGCCCAAGGGCGGCCCCCGCTGCAGAGGCCCTTCAAACGTTGTGTCCCATGAGGGAGACGAGGAAGAAGAGGAGGAGGAGGTGGAAAGTGATTCCCCACAAGGGGAGGAATAAGAAGAGGACGGCCTCCGAAGATCGGGAGGGGGTGGCGCCGAAGAGGGGAAAGATACCCTTTCGGTTAGTTTGGACTCAGAGTCCGAACACATCCCCCAGAGACCTCCCACGGTGAAGCCCCTAGACAAATCATAAGTAATATTTACTGTTTGGTTTTCGCTTACCTACCTCCATTATGTAAGTTATATTATTATTTGCTTTTCAGCTCTCCCTGTGAGATTCCGAACACCCCCTCATCAGAGGGGAACTCCCTGCCGCCTGAGCAGGAGGAGAGTGACGTGCCGTCGTGAGCCCCCTCGCCTATTGCCATGGAGGACACTGAGGTGTTGTCCTGAAGGACTTCTCCTGGACGAGGTGGGACGGACGAGGCCGTCGAGAAGGCGCCTGGGATTGACACCTCGGTTGCCGAAGACCTAGGGGAGGCAACCCCCATGACCACCAACAACGGGGAGCCCCATCAGTCCGGGCCCCTGCCGCACAACATTCCGGAGGCCAATGCGGCTCTGGGAAGGGATGTCCATCCCCCTTCAAGAGAGGTGGGAGGAGCAGCAGCTCCATGATACGTCTCCAATGTATCTATAATTTTGATTGTTCCATGCTATTATATTATCTGTTTTGGATGTTTAATGGGCTTTAATATGCTCTTTTATATTATTTTTAGGACTAACCTATTAACCGGAGGCACAGTGCCAGTTTCTTTGTTTTTTGCCTATTTTAGAGTTTTGCAGAAAAGGAATACCAAACGGAGTCCAAACGGAATGAAACGCGATGATCTTTCTTGGACTGAAGCAAACCAGAAGACTTGGAGTTGAAGTCAGAAACAACACAAGGCGTCCACGAGGCAGGAGGGCGCGCCCAGGGGGGTAGGCACGCCCCCACCCTTGTGGGCCCCTCGTAGCTCCACCGACGTACTTCTTTCACCTATATATACTCTTATACCCTAGAAATATCAGGGGGAGCCACGAAACCACTTTTCCACTGCTACAACCTACTGGATTGTTTGTGCATGTACTAGGTGACTTGTGCGTCATCTCCTACTGGATTGATACATTGATTCTCAAAACTGAGGGAAGTACTTACGCTACTTTGTTGCATCACCCTTTCCTCTTCAAGGGAAAAACCAACGCAAGCTCAAGAGGTAACAAGAAGGATTTCTGGCGCCGTTGCCGGGGAGATCTACGTCAAGTCAAGCCATACCAAGTACCCATCATAAACTCTTCTCCCTTGCATTACATTATTTGCCATTCACCTCTCATTTTCCTCTCCCCCACTTCTGAAACGATTTTTGAAAACCTTTGCCTTTTCTTCGCACCTCTTCCATTCGTCTCTTTTCGTTTGCTTCTTGTGTGCTTGTGTGTTGGATTGATTGTTTGTCACGATGGCTCAAGATAATACTAAATTCCGTGACTTTTCCAATACCAGCAACAATGATTTTATTAGCACTCTGATTGCTCCTACTACCAATGATGAATCTTGTGAAATTAATACCGCTTTGTTGAATCTTGTTATGAAAGATCAATTTTCTGGTCTTCCTAGTGAATATGTCGCAACCCATCTAAACAACTTCATTGATTTGTGTGATATGCAAAAGAAGAAAGATGTCGACAGTGATATTGTTAAATTGAACCTATTTCCGTTTTTGCTTAGAGATCGTGCTAAAACATGGTTCTCTTATTTGCCTAAAAATAGTATTGATTCATGGAATAAGTGCAAAGATGCTTTTATCTCTAAGTATTTTCTTCCCGCTAAGATCATCTCCCTTAGGAACGATATTATGAATTTTAAGCAACTTGATCATGAGCATGTTGCACAAGCTTGGGAGAGGATGAAATTAATTATACGTAATTACCCTATACATGGTTTGAATTTGTGGATGATTATACAAAAAAATTATGCGGATTGAATTTTGCTTCTAGAAATATTTTATATTTGTCCATGGGAGGAACTTTTATGGAAATCACTTTAGGAGAAGCTAGTAAACTCCTAGATAATATTATGGTTAATTATTCTCAATGGCGCACCGAAAGATCCACTAGTAAAAAAGTTCATGCGATTGAAGAGATTAATGTTTTGAGTGGAAAGAGGGATGAACCTATAAAATTGTTTGCTAATAAAGGTGTTTCTTCTGATCCTAATGATATGCCTTTGTCCACTTTGATTGAGAATAATAATGAATCTATGGGTGTGAATTTTATTGGTACGAACAATTTTGGTAACAACGCGTATCGAGGCAATTTTAATTCTAGAACGTTTCCTTGTAATTCCTCTAATAATTATGGTAATTCCGACAACAACTCTTATGGAAATTTTAAAAAACGCTCTCTGATTTTGAGAATAGTGTTAAAGAATTTATGAGTTTGCAAAATAATTTCAATGCTTTGATTGAAGAAAAATTGCTTAAGATTGATGAGTTGGCTAGGAACGTTGATACAACTTCTCTTGATGTTGGTTCTTGGAAACTTAGATCTATTCCACCTAAGCATGATATCAATGAGTCTCTCAAAGCCATGACAATTTCCATTGATGAGTGCAAAGAAAGAACCGCTAGGATGCGTGCTAAAAAAGATTGGTTTGTGAAAGCGTGTTCTAGTTTTCATGGTAATAATGATGAAGATCTAAAAGTGATTGATGTGACTCATATTAAATCTTTGTTTTCCAATATGAATCTTGATAAAGATGGGGACTGCGGATGAGTCAATTTTAGTTAAAAGGCGTCTGAATGATTCGGAGTTTTTAGATCTAGATGCAAAAATTGATAAAAATGGGATTGAAGAGGTCAAAACTTTACATAGCAATGAACCCACTATTTTGGATTTCAAGGGATTTAATTATGATAATGGTTCTTTAATAGATTGTATTTCCTTGTTGCAATCCGTGTTAAATTCTCCTCATGCTTATAATCAAAATAAAGCTTTTACTAAACATATTGTTGATGCTTTGATGCAATATTACGAAGAAAAGCTTGAACTAGAAGTTTCTATCCCTAGAAAACTTTATGATGAGTGGGAACCTACTATTAAAATTAAGATTAAAGATTATGAATGCTATGCTTTGTGTGATTTGGGTGCTAGTGTTTCCACGATTCCAAAAACTTTGTGTGATGTGCTAAGTTTCCGTGAATTTGATGATTGTTCTTTAAATTTGCATCTTGCGGATTCCACCATTAAGAAACCTATGGGAAGAATTAATGATGTTCTTCTTGTTGCAAATAGGAATTATGTGCCCGTAGATTTCATTGTTCTTGACACTACAGAAAAAATACACTTCCGTGATGATACGTGTTTGTCACAGTAGGTCGCGTTTTTTGTCATGCATGTACATCCATGACAAATTTATGACAGAATCAAGATAGTCATACCTGTGCTGTCGTAGAAGTATTCCATGACATTACCAAAATTATCATCACGGAAGTGTCCACTTCCATGACGATAAATCGCGCATCACAGAAGTGCTTTCATCAAGGGTGACCGACACGTGGCATCCACCATAACGGAACGCCGTTAAGCTATTGGGTCGAGTTTTGGATCCGATAACCCGTCAACAGCCCCGACCAATGGGGATTTTCCACGTGTAAAATCATCATTGGCTGGAGGAAACACGTGTCGGCTCACCGTTGGGACAGATGTCATCCACTCATTGGACAGAAGGCGCCTATGATACGTCGACGCGTGGCACGGCCCAACAGAGGCCCATTCCTGTGAAAAGGCTGGCCCGTTTGACTTGGTCAAAAGGTGGCGGGCCGGCCCATGTAAAGCCTGTTAAGGGCCTGTTCCATATAGCCCATTTACAACCCGCTAACCCAAGGCCCATTACGCCCTATCCGAATTAGGCCCAATAGCATCATCTGGGCCACCCAATATGATTCCAGCCCGTTTTCACTTCTGGCCCATGTATGGCCCATGACGTCTTTCCGCCCATATCAGGCCCTATGTGACTCTTGGCCTATTAACCCGTGGTGAAACTAGCCCGTAATGAACAGTGTATTACTTTACACCCATTAACGGCCCGTGGTGAAACTGGCCCGTAATGAATAGTGTATCACTTTATACCCATTAGGGGCTCATTATTCCGTTGGGCCGTTTCCAGCCCATGTTATCTTTCGGCCTTCTCATAGCCCATTTATTCTTGGGCTCATGTCCAGCATTCGTTTACTTATGGCCCTGTCATTTTCTGCTTATGGGCCAAATTCAGCCCGTGGTTACAGTCGGCCCGTTTGTGGTCCGTTAACACGTTGGGCCGATTTCATAGTGTCATGAAATATGGCCTATTAACGTTATGGTCGGCCCATGAACGGATGATTCCAACTCTAGCCCGTTTACAGCCATTATGCGACCTGTTATTGGCCCATATTTTGCCAATCGATCATACTGCCCGTATAAGGCCCATTGATGATACGACCCGTAGAAGGCCCATTGTTTCCGCGGCCCGTAGAAGGCCCACTATTTATACGGCCCATAGAAGGCCCACTGTTTATATGGCCCGTAGATGGCCCACTGTTTCTACGGCCCGTAGGTCCAGTGTCACTATAGTAAATATTAGCCCATGGTTATTGTGGCCTAGTTTTAAAAATAGGTTATTGCAGCCACTAGCAAATCGCAGAAAAATAACTGCACTGACTACAAGAAAACCAATAAACAAGACAACAAGGAAATAAATAAGCAAGCAACTTACACTAGGCTATCACGGCTATTGCACATATTACATCCACTGGGCATCAAAGTTCGCCACCAATGCAAATATAGGGAACACAGCAGCATATAAACGCCGTAGCAAAACAAGTCCAGAACTGAAGCCACTTCAGAAGAGCTCAAGAAACAATATCCTGGGTACCCATAATGTTGCAAGATGCTTAGCAAGCTTATTAACTTTCTCTTGTTTGGCGCTTAAGTCCTCCAGCGCTTGCTGTTGCACCAGAAAGTATGCATCTGAATTCCGCGGGGACTTCCTCAGTCCTTCGGCTTCCTGTCGCATAACATCTGATCGATGTCTTTCAACTTGAAGTTGAGACTCAAGAAGCCGAACTGATTCAGGCAACGAGTTCAAAGAGCTGGTGCCAGCAGTGGTCGCCAGTAACTCGAACACTACATCAAGACAGGACTTTGGGGTTGTCTCAGTGTCCCCAATATAGTTTTTACCAGCTTTCTTGGAGACCAACAGGGATGTCTCGCTATCTTGAACCTTATATGTATTACTTCCTTTACCATTGCATAACAGGGTACTCTTCTCCAATATTTTATCCGCGTTCTAAAAGATAAACAAACAAACACATCTCAGGTTTACAATGTAGCATATGAAACTCATTTTGGTAAACCAGTTCAGTAGTAAGGTGGATAGGATAACATCATGAAACAAACTTATATCTATGTAGTATGGTCACTGTATGGTCTATATCATTCGAGTTTATGTTGCCAAATCAAGATAGATATAGTTCGAATCATATCTATTTAATACAAAGCAGCATAGACAAAATATAAGTGTGGGAAACTACACAGGAACAACAACACTTGTAATGTGCATGGCATGAGAACATAACTATTTATTCAATTGAAACTAATATCAACATAGAGCAAGTTACAACAGCAAATAGCCAAACATGTTGAAGAAACAGGTTTAAAACATACCTGTTGCGCCATTGGAGTTTCAATTGCATCCTTCAAATTTGAAATTGGTTGGTATCAGTAAATACAGTGATGCAAGAGCAAAGTAGTATGAACCATAGCTACGTAACCTGACCTGAGAACAATTCTTCTTCTGCTTTAAGCATTGACTTCGGGTTCGGAGTGGTGGTCCTCGTGATTTGGTCACTGCAGTTGCCTTACTAACTGCTCGTGTTTGGGTGCTCTGTGGTGAAGACGGTGCTGTGTCAACGGAAACTGGGTGTCTATATGCTGGGGTTGGGGTTAGAAGGGGTGTAGCTGGTTCTCTGTCCAACTGGGTAGGGGTACAATCTACATGAGTGTGGGTTATGTGTCGGGCTAATTCTTGGGCAAGTACAACCGTGGTTCTATCTGCATCGATAGGTAGCACGATCTTTTCTGAAGACCTTGTTTTTACTCCCACAGATACTGTCATCACTCCCTCCAATTGAAATGGCTGATAAACAAGAAAAGTAATTGAATGTACAGACATTGTAAGATAGACAGGTGCAATGGATAGTTGGGAAGAAAACAGGGCATGAAATAATTCACATTTATGTTGTCTAAGCAAACAAAATAGCAGGACATAATTTCACATATATGATGGCTAATTAAACATGATAGCATGGCACAATTTCACATGTATGATGGCTAACTAAACAGGATAGAATGACATACTTCAAAATATGATGACTATGTAAACAGGATGACATGTTATAACTATATGATGTGTCTATTAAAGTGGTTGGCATGCCATAAATCACAAAAATGCCGTCGATGGAAACATGATGGCATGATATAATTCACGGATAGAATGAAATAATTTAAAATATGATGACTATGTAAACAGGATGAGATGATATAACTGTATTATGTCTTTAGAAAATGGGTTGGCATGCCATAATTCAGATACATGCTGTCTATGTAAACATCATGGCATGACATAATTCAAATATATGATTTATATACTAAGGAAGTGAGCAGAGGGCAATTACATATATCATGTGTGAACTAAGGAGATGACATTCAATATTGTGTGAGTAAAAACTAAGCATTGCAATACAACATATGCATTATATGAGTAATATAACCCTGCCAAGTTTGAGCATACACCTCAGGGGGATAATAGGACTGATCATCTGCCTCTGAATCCTCCTTTGAAGAGCTATCTGTAACAAGCAAGATATCTGCTTCAGCAGGTAGCATTGTCTGCTCTGAAGACCTTGTTTTCACTCCAGATTTCTCCATCACCAATTCAAATGGCTGATGCACATGAAGAGTAGTTGAATATACAAACATTGTCGACAAAAGCAATGAGAAATACAAAAAAAGGACGGCATGATATAATTCACATATATGACGCTTGCTTAAACAGCATGGCATTGAATAATTCACATACATAATGCCTTGCAACAAGATAACATTGCATCATTCACATATATAATGTCTTGCAACAAGATGGCATTGCATAATTCACATATATGGTAATTAGACACTAAACAGGTGGCATTCACACAAAGCATGTCTAAACTAAGCAAATGACATAGTAATGCAAGATACCATACGCACGATATGAGTAACATAACCCTGCCAACACTACAACAAGAACCCTCCTTCAGCAACGCATCAATGCGTTGTCGTATGTCTATATATTCGTTGCTAATGCCTACACCAACAGATTATTTTGTGTTGCCTTTGGTGGCGTTGCAAGGATCTACCACAATGTATATACATGCGTTGGTAAACGACATGTATAAGCGTTGTTAAGTAGCAACATATAGAGCAAGAGCCCAACAACACTTCATATGCATTGGTCGTTACCCTACACAAAAGGATTTGCAACGGCTAGAAGCTTCACTAGATAGAATGAATAACTAATGATATTTATATATTGCCATCCATAATTGTTACGTCAATGCCAATAGTGCATATGAGCCACAATATAATAAACAAAAAGGTCTTATATATTGAATTGACTATGTTGCATTACAAAGAACATGATCCAAAGATTACAAAAGGTGAAACTATCTACTAATAGTCCAATTCTTGACCTTACAATCAACTATAATGTTTGAAACATTGATA